>NC_037668.1:221253557-221332096 GCF_003255815.1 Theropithecus gelada | reverse complement strand
CCAAAAAAAAAAAAAAAAAAAAAAAAAAAAAAAAAAAAAAGAAAAACATTATCTCATCACTGAGGTATACACCAATAATAAAATCAATGGGTTTTTTTTTAGCAAAAGAGTCTGTAGTAGCATGTATCAAAATTAACAGAATGAGCAAATATCTCAGACTATCCCCCCCACTACATGATAGACTTGATTCTTACGCTCCGTAAGCAGTTTGGCAGTATACAAACCTAAAATAATATTCTAGTCATAAAAAAGAAACAATTCCGTGTGTGTAATACAATGAAATTATAATTATCCAATAGGGAAAGAAATCCCAAAAGCTTTTTTCCCTCCACTTTTACTCCCATGATATATACCATCACCCTCAGGCTCCCTCCTGAAGGCTCCAGGGGTTACAATCAATGTCTCAGAATTGTAAGGACTTTACGTAACACTTCACCCTTTGGGGTCTGCATATAATTTCTCATTCTGGAAACACCATGAGCCATTCTCACTCCTTTGATTATCAATTTTCTCACAAAATATTTTAAGTGCTTTCTTCTAGCTCAATCCGATTGTGATTTAAATACTTAATAATGTGTCCTTTAGACATGAATTTGAACAGAATCTAACACGTCTGCTACCACCGACTTAGAGATTTCCACTATTTGCGGGGCTTTAAAATCCCTTGGCTAATCTATTTTTTCAGTGCCACATGCACTGAATTCATGACTGTTATCAGTCTTTTTAATAAAATATTGCGCATTTTACAACATTTCCACCCTGCATAAATGGAGATGATGTTGCTAGCTCACCATTAGTAAGTGACATTTTGGATTTTGTCATTTGTTTGTTGTTGGTTTTATGGTATTTAAGATAAACTGGGATCTCAGACTTTCTGGTAATTCCAGTTAAAACTGATGAGCACTGATCCATTTAAGTGATCGATTTTCTCATGTGGCCTTTGATATTTTAGCAGGTTGCCTATGTTCTGGGATACAGTTTGTGACTGCCTAGTTAACGCAGACAAAATTTGAACGCAAGATGTTTCCTTAACCTTCAGTATGCTATCTTTGTCTTAATGGCACAGTGTTTGGGTTAGGGTTGCATTTTGAAAGGTAAGTTTTTAATTGTGACAATTTTGGTGAATCTCTGTGGGTAAGCAAACCTCTTCCTTTACTGAAAATACTATTTTTGTACTAAGAATCTGAATATCTTCGGCATAGCTCCAGTATGACTAAGCAGCCCTGGGGCTTTGGATAAGTTGCTAAACATTTCTAGAAGTAGATCAGATCACCACAAAGATCTCTTTTTCCTCAAAAATTCTACTAAACTATTACCTCATGAGTGATCTTGTAGTTCCTCTCTCAGCATCATTTATACATTTTCTGCATGTTATCAACTGTGAGTCAACAAAATTTTTATCTTTCCACAGATGGGACATAATACTTACACCCACGGGTCATAATGCAGTCGTCAGTTGAACCTGTTGTTTTTCAGCTCATCAGCGGTGACTCTGTATACAGTACACCCACTTTGACTGTGTCATGACTCAGTTGTACCTAACTCTCCCAATCCCAGTTCATCTTTTCTTTCTCACATTCATATGATGAAAACACTCACGTTCTGACAGGTCTCAACTACCTCCCCGATTTGTTTGTTGTTTTGAGACAGGGTCTTGCTCTGTTGCCCAGGCTAGAGTGCAGTGGCACAATCATGCCTCATTACTGCCTTGATCTCCTGGGCTTAAGCCATCCTCTGGCCTCAACCTCCCAAGTAGCTGAGACCACAGACACACACAGCCACACTTGGTCATTTTATTTTTTTGTAAAGACACTCTCTCACTATGTTGCCCAAGCTGGCCTCAAACTCCTGAGCTCAAGTGATTCCCCCCACTTCAACCTCCCAAAAGTACTAGGAATACTAGGAGGCCCCCGGCTTGCCTCCCTGATTTGGAAGAGGTTGGAATTCTCCAGGATGCCTTCTCCCACAGTATTAATGCTTCCCTGGCCTACTATATACAGGCCAGATGATTGTCTCAGTATTCTGATACAGTAAGTCCGCACTGGGACAGCTTCCACATGTGAATTTTAACAAATGCCTGGAGTTTTCTGAGCCTTATTTCTATACATGCACAATGGAAAACCTACCTGTATTTTTAAAACTGAATGCACATGTCTGTTCATGTCTATTTTGTTTAATTGACTTCCAGTTACAGGGATAGATAAATTCTACTCTCTGGGATTTTAAGAAGGCTGACAGTTAAGTTCACAGCTGCTCTGTTCCCCAAATTTGGGTGAATCCTAACTATAATAAATTGATTCTTCTTTTTAAAATACAGGCTAGAATTAATGTTTTTGCAAAGAAGGACCCCAGAGGTCTTCAGGGACATCTGAAGTACACTGAAATTATCCAATTTCTGACTTTATGCACTGCCCCTGATAAATCGTGTTTGTTTTATTCCAACTGTACAAAAGCAGAGGATATCCAGACCCTTCTGCATGCCTCTGGCAGTTCCAAGAGCTCTTTCCTGACAACACTACTGAAAGTTTATGCTGAGTCCTTCCACCTGCCTTCATATTACTCTAGTCCTGCCTCTTCCACCCCACAGAACCTTTCTAGCAATCTGTTTCACAATGCATGTCCATGAATATTAAGGGACTACTGTGTATCAGACACTGGGTTAGACACTGGAGACCCAGAGGTAAACAATACAAAACTGTGGCTCCATGGAATTTATGATCTAGTGGAGTGAGACAGGTAGCAGACAAAAGAAATAAGAGTAGTTTATTTGTTATAAGATTATTGCCTTACATAAAAATAATTCAGGAAAGAGAAAGAAGGGAATTGTAAGGGTTTTCAATATTATATAATACAGTGAGGGAGGGCCTCAGTTAGAAGGTGACTTTTCAAAAATGGCCTGAAGAAGGTGAGAAAGGGGGTGTGTGGGTGTCTTGGGGAGAAAGCACTGTAAGTATAGCAAACTGCAGCTACAAGCCTTGTACCAAGACAATGAGGGTGTTGAGCAGCAGACTGACATGATCATATGTTTTAATGTAATCCTCTGATTCCTTTTGTAGGAGTGAGGGAAAATTTCACCTTTGTCCTCTGAAGTTTCACGGAAATCAACTGACAAAAGGCAGATTCATAGGAGAAAAGACACACACATTTATTTAATCATAGTTTTACATGACAGAGGAGCCTTTAGATGAGGATCCAAAGATACAGGAAAAACTTCCCATTTTTATGCTTAGGTTCAAAGACATTTGGACAGCCATGTCGAAATATGATTGAACATGAAGGGCATGATCTAATGCTGATGGACTGAGTGAAGAAGCCCAGCAAGACCCATCTGTGAGGTTCTTTGTGGCCTCTCTGAGCAGTGTTCCTTTTTTCTTGGTAAGGAGTAAGACCTGTCTGGAATGGAGGTCTTATGATCTACAATCCAGTAAGGTAGGTCAGATAATTTATTTATGGCTGGTTTTAACATAGAAAAGTGGAGGGAAAGTTAGAGTAACATTTTTAGGTTTTATGACTGGCTTTGAATTTCTATGGCTAACCTCGGGGAAGAAAGAGCCAGGGACAAAAAGGCAGGAGAAAGAGAAACTTTTGCTTCTGAGACCTTCGTGTTGGGGTATCATTTTCTGAGCCCCAACACTTTTTTGAGAGTACTTGGAAGGGGAGCAAAGGAGAAGCAGAGAGATGAGTTAGAATATTAGATGAAAATTCAGATGATAAATGATGGCAAGATGGGCCAGTAGTAGCAGAGGTGGTGAGGAGGGATAAAAAACTGGACATATTTAATGACAGAAAAAAATTGCAGATGATTGTGGAATTTGAGAGGGCACAATTTTAATGCCTGTACAGTGGTTCATCACATGAAAGACCACTCTCTACCTGACTAACCCTTTATTGTTAAACATTTAGGTTGCATGTAGATGTTGTTACTACAATATTTCAATTTAAAAAAAACAGTGCTAAGGATTTTGCATAAATGTCCATTTTCTCCAGACAGTGAACACCCCCTAGTCTTTTATTATACAGTCCAAGTTGGCTGTGAGGAAGATAATGCAGTGCCATCCACAGAGCTGTTGAGTGGCTGCTTTTGAAAACAATGGCTATAAAATTTATTTTTAACCAGTCATGGTAGTGCGTGCCTGTATTCTCACCTACTGAGGAAGTTGAGGTGGGAGGATTGCTTGATCCCAAGAGTTTGAGGTTAGCCTGGGCAACACAGTGAGACTGTGTCTCTAAAAAAGAATAAGATAAAATGAAATAAAATTTACTTTTAATGTGTGCTAACTAATGTAATTGCTTGTCTCATGCCCGGTATGCCCTGTGCTCTTCCCACAGGTGGCCTTTTGCCCCACCCCCAGCATACAATGATGGAAATAGCCAATGTGAGTTCTCCAGAAGTCTTTGTCCTCCTGGGCTTCTCTGCACGACCCTCACTAGAAGCTGTCCTCTTCATAGTTGTCTTGGGTTTTTACGTGGTATCGATCTTGGGCAATGGCATCATCATTCTGGTCTCCCGTATGGATGTGCACCTCCACACGCCTATGTACTTCTTTCTTGCCAACCTCTCCTTCCTGGACATCAGTTTCACCACGAGCATTGTCCCACAGCTTCTGGCCAACCTCTGGGGACCACAAAAAACCATAAGCTATGGAGGGTGTGTGGTCCAGTTCTGTATCTCCCATTGGCTGGGGGCAACTGAGTGTGTCCTGCTGGCCACCATGTCCTATGACCGCTATGCTGCCATCTGCAGGCCACTCCATTACATTGTCATTATGCATCCACAGCTTTGCCTTGGGCTAGCTTTGGCCTCCTGGCTGGGAGGTCTGACCACCAGCATGGTGGGCTCCACTCTCACCATGCTCCTACCGCTGTGTGGGAACAATCGCATCGACCACTTCTTTTGTGAGATGCCCCTCATTATGCAACTGGCTTGTGTGGATATCAGCCTCAATGAGATGGAGATGTACCTGGCCAGCTTTGTCTTTGTTGTCCTCCCTCTGGGGCTCATCCTGGTCTCTTACGGCCATATTGCCCGGGCTGTGTTGAAGATCAGGTCAGCAGAAGGGCGGAGAAAGGCACTCAACACCTGTTCTTCCCACGTGGCCGTGGTGTCTCTGTTTTATGGGAGCATCATCTTAATGTATCTCCAGCCAGCCAAGAGCACCTCCCATGAGCAGGGCAAGTTCATAGCTCTCTTCTACACCGTAGTCAGTCCTGCGCTGAACCCATTTATTTACACCCTGAGGAACACAGAGGTGAAGAGGGCCCTCCGACACACTGTGTTAGAGAACTGCTGTGGCTCTGCAGGCAAGCGGGCCCAAATTTAGAGACTCCAGTTCCTTCTGAGAAGGAAGATCAAGTTTACATAGAGCAAACTGACCTTGGAGGACGGGACACTTGGGATGTCGTTGGGATGTCATTTTTCTTCCAATATTGTTTGAGCTCAAGGTAGATGGAAATCTGAAAGGAGTGTGCTCACACTATTTCCAGACCAAGAAAATACATTTATTGTTTGTTAATTATCGTAGTTTTGTTAAATTGCCTTTGTTGGTTTTTGCTATATATACACATGTTGCTGTCATCTTGTTTTGTAAATTCCTTGCGTTGTTATACAGCTGTTTCTCAGTATCCGAATCGGGTGGATTCCAGGACGCTCCGTGGATAATAAAACTTTGACGATGCTGAGAGCGCACGGGGAGACCGGAGCCGGCCTGTTTCCCGGCGCCCCTGGAGCCCTCCCAGCCCTCGGCTCTGCGCCTGGGGTGAGCTGGTCCCAGGACAGGCCGCGGCCTCCGCCTTGCAGGCTCCGGAGCCCTCGCTGTGGTTCCCCCGCCCAGCCCAGGCCTTCAGGCTGCGGCGAACCTCTTCCTACCCCACCTCGGGGACCTGACGACAGCGGCGGCCTCCCCCAGCCTTGATCTCCCGGTCCAACCCTACCGGCCCAGACCAAGATCACGCCGAGCTGCCGGGATTCAGCGCCTTTGAGTGACGGCGGTAAGCAGGGAGGAAGCCGTTAGGCTGTGGGGGGCGAAGAAGGTGATCCAGGGGCGCGGGGTCGGCTGCCCGTTTAGGCCACGGAGCCGGCAGGTCCACATTCTGGGCGACCTCTTTGTCGCAGTTGGGCGAGACCTACCTAGTCCTGAAGGGTCGTATTTCCAAGACATTTTCATATTCTATCCATTATGTGTGTGCATTTTATTACTTCTCTATAGAGTTGACAACGCTAAGCTTTTTTGAAATGTCTGTTCCTTCTAGATGTTCTGAAGTACCTGATATATGTTAAAATTAGAGATAGTAAAATGACATATTTTGTAAATAACTTTTTGTTAAAATTCATACGAAATGTTATTTTGTGGGGGGATGGCATGGTGTTTGTGGACTAGTTCAAGGAAGGAGGGGATAAGAGAGGTGCAGAGAGCTCTAAGCCAGTGTGCTAACAGTGAGGCGAGATTCACCATTGTTTCTTATGATTGTGCATTTTCTTTTACTTATCTGTGTATACAGTGTATCTAAAGGACAAACGAGTTCTAATTTACAACACCTAGTCTTTCGAGATGTTAAAGAACTTCTGTCAATAGAGTAACCTATCAATAGAGTTCACCTCTCTCTCTATATATATATTTAGTTTTTAATGTAAGAAACTATGACTCTCTATATTCTCTCATGAAACTAGTCTACTTTGGTACTAGGATCTTCCAATTCACTGTATTAGTCAGGGTTTTCCAGAGAAACAGAACCAAAAATATATGTAAAAGAGAATATATACACAAATACACACACACACACACACACACACACACACACACACGGGACACAGAGAAAAAAAACAGTAAAGGAGATCGAGAGTTAAGAAATGGGCTCATGGCCGGGCGCGGTGGCTCAAGCCTGTAATCCCAGCACTTTGGGAGGCCGAGACAGGTGGATCACAAGGTCAGGAGATCGAGACCATCCTGGCTAACATGGTGAAACCCCGTCTCTACTAAAAAATACAAAAAAAAAAAAAAAAACTAGCCGGGCGAGGTGGCGGGTGCCTATAGTCCCAGCTACTCGGGAGGCTGAGGCAGGAGAATGGCGTGAACCCGGGAGGCGGAGCTTGCAGTGAGCTGAGATCTGGCCACTGCACTCCAGCCTGGGCGACAGAGCGAGACTCCGTCTCAAAAAAAAAAAAAAAAAAAAAAAAGAAATGGGCTCACATAATTTAGGGAACTGGCAAGTCTGAAATTTTCAGGGCAAGCCAGCAGGCTGTAAATTTTGACAGCTGTTGATGTTGCAGCTTGAGTTCAAAGTCTGGAGGCAAAATTCCCTCTTTTTGGAAGCAGGTCAGTCTTTTCTCTAAAGGCTTTCAACTGATTGGATGAGGCCCACTCACATTATAAAGGGTAATCTGCTTTACTAAAAGTCTGATTTAAATGTTAATCGCATCAAAACAGACAAACAAAAACAAACAAAAATAAACCCTTCACAGTAACACCTAGGCTGGTGTTTGAACAAAAAATGGGCACCACAGCCCAACCAAGTTGATACATCACATTAACCATCACACCAAATCCAAACTTTCAGTGAAATGAAGCAAAATTCTTCAATTGGATTATTATGCATCATGTACAAGACACTCTCGTGTCTTGGTTTCTGGACTCATGTATCAGGTTACGGTGGCTGCAGGTTTAGGGCATACACTGCAGCCTGTAGGAAAGTAGTCCTTATTTACACAGTATTGTTTCTCAGCTTCAATAACTAAACCTTCAGCAGGCCATTCCATCATTCAATAAAGCCCATTCCATCATTCAGTCAAGCCCACTGCTTCTGAATATTGAGGTATGAAGTAAGAATCATGAATTCCAAGGGCGATTCTATTGCCACACCCCTTTGGCTGTGAAATATGTTTCCTGGTTACAGGTGACATTGCAGGGGATGCCATGGTGATGGTTAAGGCTTTGTTCATTATGTAAATGGTTGGGGCATGGAAGACAAAACGGTCCCCAGAATATTATTCTGTCCCTATAAAGACTAACATTGCTTACTCTATGCTCAAAAGAGTCCAAAGTAATCACTATGCTACTAGTCCAGCCAGACACCTGGAAATAGTGCCAAATTACATGCTAACCTTGGTGAGAGAAATGTCATAATGCTGTGCCCATTCATAGTTTCCATCCCTGCTTCCATGTTCAATTTCTCATAGGCCCAGTGAGCAAGCCTGCTGGCAAAAGAGATTGACTGATTATCTACTAGATGAGTCATCTTATCTACCATACTATCAAGATCCATCTCTGCAGTGGATGCCCTCTCCATGGGCATCTATGTAAGACAAATATCTTCATGATCTGTGCACTTTACAAGAAATTCTTCAATGTCCTCTTCTCCAGATTTGCCTGCCATTAATTTTCCAGCCTTGTTCTTCACAAATCTCTCACCAAAAAAACCTGTTATCCAATGCTCCTAAATCAGTGCATATCCAAACTTCTGTGCCCATCTCCTTCTACAAAAAATTAACCAGCTAAACTGCCTGTAGTTTGACCACTGGGAAGTTTCCCTTCCTCACCATCTTTTGGCACCACCTGGAGGGGTACTGTGGTATAATGCCATTTGCTTCTTTCTGTTGCTGGTGTATAATGCAGATTCATTTGTAAAGTGGCCCATACTTTTTCCTTAATAGTTGGCTAAACATGAAATATGAGTGAGATCATGCAGGATTTGTCCCTTTGTGTTTGGCTTATTTCACTTAACACAGTGTCTTCTAGGTTCATCCATGTTGTGAAGAGAGGATTTTGAATGCTCTCACTACAAAGAAATGACAAGTGTTTCAGGTAATGGATATGTTAATTATCTTGATTTGATCATTACACAAGTATACATGTATCAAAACATCATACTGTACCCCATAAGTATGAACAATTGTTATTTGTGAATTAAAAACAAAGTAAAATGAAATTTAAAAATAATTATACAATTTTAGGGGCTTCGGGGTGGGGGAAGGGGAAGTAAAAAGCAGACAGCAGGTACTCTAGGAGTCAGAGACACATAACATTAGTATGAGTCGGGAAGGGAGAAATCAAGTTATTGACATTTTTTACTCAGTTTAGAACCCAAAGACTGAAGAAACAGAAACAAATGGGGGAAATAATAAAGTATCAGATAAAATTTTTAAGAAAGTTAAATACTGCATTTCTCACTCATATATGAAAGCTAAAAAAAAAGTTGATCCCATAGAAATAAGTAAAACAGAGGATACTTGAGGCTGGGAATGGATAGCAGTGGTGGGGGAATGAGAAGAGATTTGTTAAAGGATACAAAATTATAGCTCCACTGGAGGAGTAAGTTCTAGTGTTCTATACCACTGTGGGATGACCATAACAATAATATATTCTGTATTTTTAAACAGCTAGAAGGAGGATATTGAATGTTCCCAGCACGAAGAAACGATAAATGTTTGAGATGATGGATATTCCAATTACACTTATCTGATCACTATACATTATGTATATCCAAACATCACTGTTTACCCCAGAAATAGGTACAATTATTATATGTCCACTAAAAGCTAAAATAAAAAATGTTCAAACATTCAAGATCTGAAGAAAAACTTCAATCTGAATACTAAAAACTTTCCCTAACCTCTTGAAAAGATTAATTAAAAATCTCTGGAGTTTGGATGCACTGTAATTTTCCTCTGCCAGTTCATGGCTTTGTTTAAGCTCAGTAGTCAAGTTTTTAGAACCTCCAGAGAAAGCAATGAGGAAGTGACAGAAGGATCCTCTGGGACCCATTACCCCCAAATATCTGTCATCTTCTTGACCTCAAGGCTGGGTGTCAACTCAGGACAGGAGTGCAGGTCCTCATCAGTTTATTTGGGGGTAACGTAGACAACACAGACCCTCCCAGAACCATGAGGACAGCACTGGCCTGACCATCCATCAGCCCCTGTTTGGCACAGAGGAGAACGATGACCATAGCTCACACTTTCCCCCAACTGCCTTAAATGCTCAGGCTGATTGGTCATGTGCTCACCCAACTGCTCCCTAAATGCTTAACAGAAAATGAAGACATCCTCTCCAAAACCCAAGGAAACACACTTGAAATGTGATTTGTGCCTCAGATTGGTATCCAAGAAGAAGTGAAAGAAACACCAGGCATTCCCACACAATTTCTGGCTCTACATCCAGTAGAACTATTGGATCTTCCAACACAGCCATCTTGAGGCAGTAAATCCTGAAAGTGAAAGACCTTTCTAAATAGAGGGAAGTCCCATCTTACTTGGATTTAAATCATAGTAAATAAAGAGGAAAATGCTTACATGCCATATTGGATACGACTTGTCTTTCAATGCCAGGTCCCTTTTCAGCCTAATATGTCAGAATTTTCTAGGCTCCATCTTTTCCTTTATTCCTCTTGCAGCAACCATAGGCTTTGATGGCTTCTCACAGAAGGATACAAAACCTGGATCATCCCAAACCTGCTCTGTGAACCCTCTACTTCACGTTTGGGTTTCCTCCCATGCTGCCCACTGTGAGGGTCATGCATCACCAGAGCATGCACAGCTGAGAAATGTGGAGAGTGAAGGACCCAAGCCACACTGACTATGGGGATGTAAGCCAGTGGAGGCACACTTCCTGAAGTAAGATGCATTTCACAAAGCTCCCAGGTTCCAGAAGGATGGAGCACCAGTCACCCTTGGTCATGGCCAAACCCTCTTTGTCCTTGCCCTTTCCTGCTCTTTGGGATCACAGAACATGTGCACTGGACACAGCTTCTGCCTTGGAAACACCCAGACTAAGGTAATTTCTCACACACCAGTTTATCTTCCAGCTTCTGTCAGAACTTTAGGTCAAGTGTTGTGAGTCAAATACAGTAAAAAATATAAACTTTAAAAATTATACTCACCCTCAACATGGCAAGCTTCTCGTGGTAAGAAAGGAATGCAAGAATTGAGAAACCAACCCAGAGAATAGCACGCTCAAGATTTCTTGGCGAATAAATTCACTTAACAGATCATAGATATTTTCTCATCTCAACACATGCTGTGCACATGTATATTTCAAACCTAACGACCATGGAATTTTCTCATTTTCATTATTACAAACAAAGCTACAATAAGTTCATGTGTATTGAAATCTTTGCAAACTTGACTAGTAGCTCAAGATAAATTTTAGAATAAAAAATCAAATGGTATTCACATGTGTAATACTCTGAAGTGTATATTTGGTCTTCAATAGGTTTCCTGGCATACAACTACTAAAATCCTTAGATTCTTTAAAGTGGTACTTATATGTTAATGAGTGGACAAATGGCTGGTAGTCCCTAGGTAGCTTCAGGATGGGAGCTGGACACCTGAAAGACCAAGGCAGAATTAGAGGGTTAAGATAGTCAGACCCAGCCCCCAACCTCCGTGGAGGGGAGAAGGGATGAATGTTAAGCAGATCACCAATTGCCAGTGATTTAATCAGTCATGCCTACAGAATGAAACCTCCATAAAAACCCTCAAGGACTGGGTTCAGAGGGCTTCCAGACAGCTGAACACGTGGAGATTCCTGGAAGGTGGTGAACCTGGAGAGAACATGGAAGTTCCACACCCTTTCCCTATACCTCGCCCTATGCATCTCATCATCTGTATCTCTTGCAATATCCTTTACAATAAACTGCTAAATGTAGATGCCTCCGTGAGTTCTGTGGGCTGCTCTAGCAAATTAATCAAACCCAAGAAAGGGGCTGTGGTAACCCAGACTTATTGCTGATTGACTGGTCAGATGCACAGGTAAAAAGAACTTGAGGCTTATAATTGGTTTTGGAAATGGGGAGATGTCTTCTGAGACTTAGCCATCACCCTGCATACTGGCGTTATTTCCAGGTAGACAGTGTCAAAACTGAATTGAAGGACACCCAGCTGGTGTCTGCCACAGGATTGATTGATTGCTTGGTATATGGGCTTAACCTCATCACCTTTAGTCATAGAAGTATTCTGTGTTGATTGTTGAGTGAGAGAATAGAAAAAGCACTTTAGTTTGTTTTTTCCTCACAGAACATGTTGACATTATGTGGACATATTTAAATTTCCCTTCAGAGACCAAATTCATACTTTTGCCAATAATGTGTACAAAGGCATATATTCTCACAATTTCACTGACATTTGATTTTGTCAGTAACTTTAGTTTTACTTGTAAATCTTACCTCAGTATCATTTTATTTGGCATTGATTTAATCATTAGTGAGGTTTAACATCTTCTGGTATGTTTGGGGGCTATTTGCATTTCTTCAATAAATTGCTTTTTCTTAAATTTTCATTGTTTTACACTTTGCTTACTGATTTGTAGTGGTAGTTGACATATGATTCTACACATCTTTGTCATCATATAAGTGTTGAATCATTTTTCTAGTGGGACATTTATCCTTTTGCTATGTTTTGTTTGTTTCATTTGTGGTACAAAAGTTTTAAATGTTGTATGTATTAAACTCTATCAATCATGCCTTTATGCCTTCTAGTTGTGGAACTGTTCACTATTTCATTCAAAGAAATGAATTATTATTTAAACATCATTTATGTATGTGGCCTGTGCTGAAGGCTGAAGATGCAGGAATAAATAACTGATATTCCTGCTTTCATGGGATGCAAAAGTTCCGGGAAGAGAGAATACTCATCAACAAAGGAAGCAAATGAGAATGTCGGTTAAGAAGAGATATGATCAACCGCCATGCAGGGTGAGCCTGGAGAAGGTGACATGAGGTCTAGGGCTGCCACTTGACTTCTCCCCTGAAATGAAGGAAGAAGTCACACAGCATGAGTATGGAGGGCATCCCAAAGGGAGGGAGTAGCCAGTATCAAGGCTTTGGAAGACGAAGGGCTTCATGTGTTGAAAGGCTGTTGTGGCTAAAATAGAGTAAGGGAAAGAATGGCAGGAAGTGAGGTCTGAGAGATCCCTCAGGCCCAGGTAATAAATGTCTTAGAGGTCCTAGATGCATGGAATTTCATATTTTCAGACTATTTGGAAGAAGTAAAAGGCATGATAAGCCTTCATGCCTGGAGTTATGCTTAGAAATGGCCTCCGATCTTCCAGATTGTATTTATCTTCTCGTTTTATGGGTTTCTATTTTATGTTTAGGTTTTCAATTCGCTGCATCTGCAGAGAGAGAGAGAGAGAGTGTGCGTGTGTGTGTAAGACAGATGTTATTATTTTCAAATCTTCAGTCAATAGTCCCAAAACAATTTATTTCACTAGTTGTATTTTTGTTATTAGCTTTAAATTATATCTTTACCATATTCAAAATTTCATATATGTGCAAATTTGTTTCAGGAATATCAATTCTATTAATATTTATTCATTTATTTTATTTCATTTATTCACATTTGTAACACACTTTTAATAGCTGTTGATGTATAGTATATTTTGTCATCTAGTAGAACAAGGCATCAATCGTTATCTATTTTTCTAATTTAGACTTTTCATGGTTGTCACTATATTCTGCTCTACCAGGTTAAAGTCACAACTAGCTTCCTCCTAACCCAAAACAATATCTTATTGGGACTGTGGTTGGTATTGAACCACATTTTTAAGTTAACGTCTGGAAAATTTACCATGTTTGCAGGACCAAGACTTCCGTGTGGATAATGAAGCACGGGGGTGGGATCATGTCATTGAGTAAGCACTTGCTGTGGGTCCTGATGCCTCACTTGAGTATGAGTCCTTGGTCAATAAACCTATCTCTCTGAACTCTGCTGTCTTTATCTGTAAAGGGTGGCAAAAACACCAGTCTTGAAGGGTTTCTGTAGAGAATTAAGTAACGAGAAATTGGTACTCAATACAGTGACTAGCACAGTAAAACCTCAATGAATGTTAGGAATTATGCCTGTCCATATATGTATGTAGATCTTTTATTCCTTCAGGAAAGATTTCCAGTTTTCTTCATATAGGTCTTGATTATTACTTGATTATTACACTGCTGTAACAGAGATCAAAACTACAGTGGTTCAAAGGAGATAAAGTGTATACAGGTTGACAGGACATCTGTTCTGTAGGAGGCTGCCAACCCCAAACTGCACAGCAAGAGCTACTGACAAACAGTAGATGGATGGAGCTTCTTCAATTGCCAACTCCTTCTCTATCTGAAATAAAATGAACTGAGATGTGACAACCATAAGCTTCCTCTTAGTCCCTGGGAAAGGTCACTTGGTCCTTGCTTAGATCACAAGATAATACTACCCCACCTTGGGGTTTTTATTCCAATTGCCCATGAGTTTCCTTAATTTGAGGTCCATCAAATGAAGAGATTTGGGCTATCAAAGGAGAAAGATAAAGAAAACAAGAAAGTATATAATCTCCACATATAGAAAGATTGTTACTTCATCCTCAGCATCATCAACATTGGCATTTTTGCCAAAATCATCGTTATCAAATTAATCATTATTTAGACCAAGTTTCTGATATTCAGAAAAGAAAACAAAGCCAAAGGGTGGTGAAGTTATATGGAATAAAATGATTCTGTTTGGAACCATATCCACAGTTTAATCGTATTTAATAGCAAACCTTGAGAAGACTGTCCACACAAAAGCCTTTGAGTAGGAAGATGTGTTTAATGATTTCCTTTTGTTTAGAGAGCAAAGAAGTGTGCTTAGAGAATGGCTACATAGAACTATTGAAATATTCAGCTACTCATTCTTATTCCATATCTTGTAGTAATCTCTACATTTATTTACTAAAAATGATAAACATTTTTTCATACAATACAGACGATTTCATATATTTTCTAAAACTAGACTATTAGCTATGTGAAGCTGTATTTGTTAGAGCACTCAGAAAAAATTCTCATTAAAAGTTATAATTTATGTTTTTCTTAGTGTTGAAAATGCTTACAACCTTGTAACAGTCTCATCAATTAATACCTGTAATTAATACTACAGGTATATAAAAATTGAGTGAATTCTTAATTTTTTTGGATTCCCAATTCCTAGTTGGGTGGATGGTTAGAAAGGTGCCTATAGGATTTTCTCCTTGCAAAAAAAAAAAAAAAAAAAGCAAGAATATAAATTCAAAATCTAAAACATTGGCCGGGCGCGGTGGCTCAAGCCTGTAATCCCAGCACTTTGGGAGGCCGAGACGGGCGGATCACAAGGTCAGGAGATCAAGACCATCCTGGCTAACACGGTTAAACCCCGTCTCTACTAAAAAGTACAAAAAACTAGCCGGGTGAGGTGGCGAGCGCCTGTAGTCCCAGCTACTCGGGAGGCTGAGGCAGGAGAATGGCGTGAACCCAGGAGGTGGAGCTTGTAGTGAGCCAAGATCGTGCCACTGCACTCCAGCCTGGGTGACAGAGCAAGACTCCGTCTCAAAAAAAAAAATAAAAATAAAATAATAATAATAATAATAATAAAAAACAAAATCTAAAACATTTATTTCACCACAGAATAAAATTTTTTTTCTAACACGGTTGCTTGACTAAGTTTATATAGGCCCACACTAAATGCATGTGGTGTAGTGCGAGAGGCAATGTCTAGTACACACCAGGTTAAACATACTAAAACTATAAGACAAAGTAGTGAAAAATTCAGAGGCTTAATAAGAAACACAGAAAAAGAAAGATTGCAACAAACTTCTTTTCCCTTTCAAAAATCAGAAGATAAAGTAGTATAGATGTAAGTTGGTTTCCCCTTTTCCTTTTGCAATGTCCATAATTTTTTTAACCTCTAATAATCCAATGAGGAAATCTGAACTGAAAATATAAGGAAAGATTGTCCTGCTTGAACAAACATATTTGAACATGAGAAACGAAATTTGAAAACTATGCATTAACCTAAAGAGTTTAGGGGCTTTAAAAAAAGGCAAAAACATCCAAATTTGATCAAGATGTGCTTTGTTTTCTGTAACTTCTGGGAAGTTTGTAGTACAACTGCGTTAGTCAGGGCTCTCCAGAGAAAGAGAATCAACAGAAGGGGTGTGGGGGTGTGTGTGTGTGTGTGTGGGTGGGTGGGTGGGTGGGTGGGGGTGTGTGTGTGTGTGTGAAGAGGTGAGGGTACTTATTTGAAGAAACCGGCTAACTCAACTGTGGGAGTTGGCAAATCAGAACTCTTCAGGACAGGCTGGAGACTCCAAGAAAAGTTGGTGTTACAGCTGTAGCTTGAAAGCAGATGTAAGAACTCCTCCTTCCTTGTAGGACCTCAGTCTGTTTTCTCTTAAGGCCTTCAACTGAATTGGATCAGGCCCATCCACATCATGGAGGGTAATCTACTTTACTCAAAGTCTACTGATCTAAATGTTAATGTCATCTGAAAAAAATACTTTCACAGCCACACTCAGACCGGTATTTGACCAAATATCTGGGTACTACAATCTAGTCACGTTGACACAAAACTAGCCATTACAGGAACTAAGCATAAGTAGTTCATGGAAATAGTTGCAATTTCATTTATTTTTAGAGTAATCAGAGAAGCTCACCTTTGTTTTTTAGTGTAAATTTTAAAGGGAAATATGAAGTAAAAACTATGACTTGCCACTAAATCTTAAAATGTTCCTACTTCATGACTGTCAAAAGGTGAAAATGCATGAGTTGAAAAAATAGTTTCATTTTTATCATAATTAGCATGATTAACATTATCACTGTCAACATATCATCATCATTTATCCTGGCAAACCCTCCCATACTAAGCAGCTGTGATTTCCTTGCTCTACACACTCTTCGAATCCGTATCTTGCTACACACAACCCTATGTTTCCTTAAAGTGATATTCCTCGATTTTCCTCTTGTACAGACGTATGGGTTGCTTGGAACTTTGTTCCAACAGAAACTCTCTAAAGCTCTAAAGTAGTGACTTTCAAACTTTTCTGTCGGTGTAAGAAACAAATTTCACACACACACATACACACAACTGACTCACTACCATGCATAGTCCTCTGTGAAATTTTCTAATCCATTTTATGCTAACCTAGAATAACAAATGTTTGCCACATTCTTTAAATTGATGTTGTAAGTGGCATATAACCTGAAATGTAAAGGAAACACTGCTCTTAGGCAGGTACATGTTACCTACTTAGGGCCTGAAGGGACAGGCAACAGCCTGAGGAAGTAACTGTGTCATCTGCACAGCGGTCTGGAAAATTCAGAACAAAAGGGCCCGTAGGAAGTAAAAAGTGTACCCCAGAAAACACTCCCCACAGACACACACGTGCGTTTCTGCCATGCTGTCTCCTTACTCTTGTATCTGATCTAATATTGACATTACCGCTCAGTGGAATCAGTCACAAGTGAGCTGCAAAGCAGTCATTATCTGCCTGTAAAACCCTACTAAGGAAAGAGGAAGCAGCATCTCTCTTTCCACCAGCACATCATCTCTTGCAATGAACTCTTTTGCAATTAACTTTGAAGGACATGGGAGAGTCAGTCCACCTGCAAGCAAAGACACAAAGTCTGAGACCCCTGAAAGAGAGAACGCCTTGCTCCATTTACATTCACATCCCTGCCACTTTTTTCTTTTTTCAGAGATAGCGTTTTGCTCAGTTGCCCAGGCTGGAGTGCAGTGGTGTGATTAGAGCTTACTGAAGCCTCAAACTCCTGGGCTCAAGCGATCCTCCCGCTTCAGCCTCCCAAGTAACTAGTACTAAAGGCAGGCGCCACTACGCCTGGCTAATTTTTAAAATTTCTGGTAGCATGGGGTCTCGCCGTGTTGCCCAGGCTGCTATGGAACTGTCGAGCTCAAGCAACCCGCCCGCTTTGGCCTCCCAAAGCGCTGGGATTGCAGGCGAGCACCGCGGCGCCCGTTCCCCACCGTTTTATTAATGGATGCCATTGTGCAGTGTTTTCCTGAAGAGAAAACGCTTCGCGGACGACACGGAATCACCGGTGAGTGCTCCCGCCTACCTCCATGTCCTCCCGCGTCCAGTGGCTACGGACTTTCCCGCGAGCCTTCCCCAGGGCGCCTTTCTAGTCTTCTCGGCGTGTGGATGAGGGAATTGAGCGGCGGTGACAAGCAGCTGAAGCGGGTGCGGCGCTCGTGCAGACTGCGGTGCTGTGGAAAGAGCGGCAGCCGCGCGGAAAGGCCGGGCGCTGAGACCGCATGCGCAGCAGTGTGCCGACCCCGAGGGGCCCAGACCAAGTCGCGCGAGAGGCGCGGTAGGACCGCGAGGGTGGCCGGGGAAAGCCAGGCCTTCCACTTGGCCGGTCTACGCGGAAATGCAGTGTTGGCCGGCGTCACACACACGAAGTGGCTGCAGCGGCGGTGACCGCACCGCCCCAGGTACGTGTACGCGGCGACCTCAGGGCGAAACAGCAGCCCTCGGAGCCGGCGCGGCCAGGCCAGACCCCGAGCCAGAGGCTTCAGAGGGCCGCACCTCTCACCCCGCGGGCCATGGATTTGCTTGAGCCCCCCGAGGTTAACCAGCACCTGGGGGAAGCTGCGAGTGCAGTGGCAGGAGGTGGAGGAGGGCCTGGTCGCGGAGGAAGTGGGAGTGTTTAGTGGAGGCGCCACCAGCGAGAGGAGGAGGTTGGTGCAGTTGCCAGTAATGGCCAGAAAGTAAAAGGCCCTGCCGACCGCAAACAGGACCGTCTTCAGCTTTGGCCTCTCCAGAACCCCAGCAGAATGGCGTCTCCCCGCGAGCTCTCACTGACCCTCCATCACCCGTGGTCTCATTTGCCTGTTTAGAGAGGTTCGCGGGCGCAGTTGAGAGGTGACAATGTGCTAGCAGCCCTCACTCTCAGCGCCTCCGCGGCCTCCACGCTGGCGGCGCTTGAGGAGCCCTTCAGCCCGCCGCGGCACCGTGGGAGCCTCTCTGTGGGCCGGCTGAGGCCGGAGCCGCCTCCCTCTGCTTGCGGGGAAGTGTGGAGGAAGAGGCGCGGGCGGGAACCGGGGCTGCGCGCGGCGCTTGCGGGCCGGTGTGAGTTCTGGCGGGTTCTGCGGGCCGCACACGGAGCGGCCGGCCGGCGCCACCGGCCCAGGGCAGTGAGGGGCTTAGCACCCGGGCCAGCAGCTGCAGAGGGTACGCGGGGTACCCCAGCAGTGCCTGCCCGCCGGCGCTGTGGTCGAATTCTCACGGAGCCTCAGCCGCTTCCCTGCGGAGCAGGGGTCGGGACCCGCAGCCCGCCATGTCTGACCTCCCCGCCTGAGGTGGGCTCCCATCCCGCCGGAGCCTCCCCGACGGGCGCCGCCCCCTGCTCCCTGGCGCCCAGTCCCATCGACCGCCCAAGGGCCGAGGAGTGCAGGCCCGCCTCGGGAGTGGCGGGTGGCTCTGCCTGCAGCCCCCTGCAGGATCCACTAGGTGAAGCCAGCTGGGCTCCTGAGCCTGATGGGGACTTGGAGAAGTTTTGTATCTAGCAAGAGGATTGTATGTGCACCAATCAGCACTCTGTATCTAGCTAATCTGATGGGGACTTGGAGAACTTTTATGTCTAGCTAGAGGATCCTAAATACACCAATCAGCACTCTGTGTCTAGCTCAGGGTTTGTAAATACACCAATCAGTACTCTGTGTCTAGCTCAGGGTTTGTAAATACACCAATCAGCACTCTGTGTCTAGCTCAGGGTTTGTAAATACACCAATCAGTACTCTGTGTCTAGCTCAAGGTTTATAAATACACCAATTGGTACTCTGTATCTAGCTAACTCTGTGTCTAGCTAACCTAGTAGGGACTAAGAATTTTTCTGTCTAGCAGTGTCTAGTTCAAGGATTGTAAATGCACCAATCAGCACTCTGTAAAATGGACCGATCAGCAGGATGTGGATGGGGTCAGATAAGGGAATAAAAGCAGGCTGCCCCAGGCAGGAGTGGCAACCAGCTGGGGTCCCCTTCCACACGTTGGAAGCTTTGTTCTTTTGCTCTTTGCAATAAATCTTGCTGCTGCTCACTTTTTGGGTCCATGCTGCCTTTATGAGCTGTAACACCCACCGGGAAGGCCTGTAGCTTCACTCCTGAAGCCATGACACCATGAACCCACCGGGAAGAATGAACAACTCCAGACTCGCTGCCTTTAAGAGCTGTAACATCACAGAGGTCTGCAGCTTCACTCCTGACAGGGAGACCATGAACCCACCAGAAGGAAAAAACTCCAGACACATCTGAACGTCTGAAGGAACAAACTCTGGACACACCATCTTTAAGAACTGCAACACACTCACCGCGAGTGTCCGCGGCTTCATTCTTGAAGTCAGTGAGACCAAGAACCCACCAATTCCGCACACACAATGATTAGAAAATGGCACGTGTTGTTCTGTACTCAGTACTGAGGATCCATTCCACCACCCACAGTTTTTAGCAAGTCTCTCTTGTCTGCTGATTATCTAGCACTGAAGGGCAAGACGTTAAGTAAAGATATTTGTGAAGAGAAGGAAGCTAAAACTTTTTTCTCAGCACTCTGATCTAGTCAAGCAAGTTAACTGGATAGACTTTTAAAAATAAAAATTTTTTAAACTTTTTGTTCTTTTCAGAAAAAAGTAAATAATATAAAAACCAACGTTTTGTCAGAATCTACTAACGAACCAATTTCTCTGCTACTGGATACAATCTCCTAAAATTTGTGGAACAATAGCTTCAATTAATATGATCAGCTCTCACGTTTCCACATTTTACACTTCTGTGTTCCAATGATTTAAAATCCACTGCATAAAGAGTATTGTCTCACACTCTGTGCCAGCCTTGCAATGTGAACTGCAGGTTTAGACAGGAAAGAGACAAGACACCTAGTAATAAGTTACCCATAATACCTGTACATTTTGGGGAAAATAGCCTGGGGGCCCTTGAGAATAAGGGAGCCCTAAATTCATTTTCCTCTGAATTGTTAAAGATTTGGTCCAGTCTTCTTACTCAGTGATTAGTCTAACATTATCCAAAAGAACAGCTTTGATTGTGCAAAGGTGAAAGGATTTTCTTCCTTGCCATGTCCACTCACAAAAGAGCAGAAAAGCAAGGAATGTTCTTTTGTGCCTTTCCAGTCAATATTATACAGTGCCCAGAGATCAGTTAAACAGAATAATCAGGATCATTGTAGAGGTTTATTTTGGTAGTGTGTCTTATGACCTGCACTCCTTCAGTGAAAGCAAACTAAATGTTCACATTATTAAATAGACACCCATCGAGTATTTGGGCTGGGAACATAGATCTCACCTATAATTAAGAAATTAACTGAAAAAAGGTATTTTCTATATGTCAACAATTAAATGTTGGCTATACGAATATAATTTTCTACTATCACTGGTTTTGGCTTGACTCAGCTGCTGAAGAAGTAAGGATGCAGTGTAAACAGAGGGTTACAATTACATCCCTCTGGTTTTCCAGAGCTCTGCTGTACAGGTACAGGATGTGTCCATTTGAGGTCTAATCTGAAAGGATTGTAGACCTTAAACTCAGAAAAGGGTTACTGTCTGATCTCTAGCCATATATAAAGTGCAATTAGATCTGGAGTTTTTTAAAAAAACAATCAACATGAAAGATATAGAGAAACCAGTTTAAGGGACAGTTTAAAAACTGAATCTATTATGAGCATGTTGTATCTGCAGATATCATCATGAGAATACACATCTAGAACTAAACTAAGTCAGCATGAATTGGAACTTGAAAGTTGTAACATGGACACAAGGAATCATTTACTCAAGTTGTTTGATACTCATCACCTGTGTTCACTAACTGCACTGTCACAGACCTAGGGTCCAGTATCTTTTAAATGTCTAAACTCTAAACCAAAATCCATAATGTCAACACAGGACTACAAATTGTCTTATGACATTTAGAAAAGAGGGAATGAGAGATTAGGAATTCCTGTATGTGTTTTCAGAAATACACAAGAAGGAGTGGTCCTGCCTTACTGACATGAGTGTTCTTACTGTAGGTGGCAAAACACACCTGTTCTTGTAGTTTTCAGGCCTTCGATTCACATCGGATCGTCTATCACTCATTGTACCACCCTACCCTCCTCTGCCACTTTTGCTGTCCACCTAATAGCCTAAACATCATACCCTAAATGACAATATTCTGGTCCTTCTTTGGGTCTCCTCCCCCCTCAACCAACAGATAGCAGTCTTATCAGCTAACTATGTGTAGGTGTGGTCAGTATAATAAATGTGCTTCCTGAGTCTGATCACTGCTAAGTGATACAGCTTGGATTTGTGTCGCCACCTAAATCTCGTGTTGAATTGGACAAGGGGCCTAGTGAGAGGTGACTGGATCATGGGGGCAGATTGCTTCCTTGCTGTTCTCATGATAGTGAATGAGTTCTCATAAGATCTGGTTCTTTAAAAGTGTGTGGCACCTCCCTCTGCTCCTGCTCCATCGTGTTAAGAGTGCTTGCTTCCCCTTTGCCTTCCACCATGATTGTAAGTTTCCTAAGGCCTCTTAGTCATGATTCCTGTTCAGCCTGTAGAACTGGGAGTCAATTAAACCTCTTCATAAATTGGCCTGTCTCAGGTAGTTCTTTCTAGCAGTGTGAGAATGGAATAATACACTACGTCTATTAACACAGGAAGCTGTTGGACCTACAAGGACCTCATCAAGGTACAGAGTTATTATATATTAATCAGTTACCATTCATTTTTCTTAAACATTTTAAACTGTATTTCTAAATATATTCTTGCATATTAAAAATTAAAATTACTGTTGCAGTGCCACAATGTGTCAACCACAAACTTCACACAGGGAAAAGTCCTTGTCTTCAGTTACTTTGTCAGAGATTTGAAAGGCTTTTATTCATTTTCCATGCTCTCATTACTTACCTCATTATCTGGCTGCCTTGTCTGGTGGCTCCTTAGCTTTCATGTGGTTCATAGTCCACATATTCTGGTTCTGAGATAGTCAAATGGCAGCATTTTAAAAATAATGACGTTGACACAAACAAATGGAAACACATCCCATACTCATGGATGGATAGAATCAATATCGTGAAAATGACCATATTGCCAAAAGCAATCTACAAGTTCAATGCAATTCCCATCAAAATACCACCTTCTCTCTTCACAGAACTAGAAAAAACAGTCCTAAAATTTATATGGAACCAAAAAAAAGCCCACATAGCCAAAGCAAGACAAAGCAAAAAGAACAAATCTGGAGGCATTATGTTACCTGACTTCAAACTATACTATAAGGCAGTAGTCACCAAAATAGTATGATACTGGTATAAAAAATAGGGACATAGACCAATGGAACAAAATAGAGAACCCATAAATAAAGCCAAATACTTACAGCCAATTGATCTTTGACAACGCAAACAAAACATAAAGTGAGAAAGGACACCCTATTCAACAAATAGTGCTGGGATAATTGGCAAGTCACATGTAGAATGAAACTGGATCCTCATCTCTCACTTTATTAAAAAAAAAAAACTCAAGATGGATCAAAGACTTAAATCTAAGACCTGAAACCATAAAGATTCTACAAGGTAACACTGGAAAACCCATTGGCTTAGGCAAAGACTTCATGACCAAGAACCTAAAAGCAAATGGAACAAAAACAAAGATAACTAGATGGCACTTAAGTAAACTAAAAAGCTTCTGCACAGCAAAAGAAATAGAGTTAACAAACAACTGACAGAGTAGGAGAGAGAGAGTCTTCACAATATACAACACATCTGACAAAGGACTAATATCTAAAATCTACAAAGCACTCAAACCAGTGAGAGAGAAAAAAAGTGGGCTAAAGACATGAATAGACAATTCTTAAAAGGAGATATCCAGGCTGGGAGTGGTGGCTCATGCCTGTAATCCCAGCACTTTGGGAGGCCAAGGTGGGCGGATCAAGAGGTCAAGAGATCAAGACCATCCTGGCCAACATGGTGAAACCGTGTCCCTACTAAAACTACAAAAATTAGCTGGGCATGGTGGCATGCACCTGTAATCCCAGCTACTTGGGAGGCTGAGACAGGAGAATGGCTTGAACCCGAGAGGTGGAGGTTGCAGTAAGCCGAGATCACACCACTGCACTCCAGCCTGGCCACAGAGTGAGATTCCATTAAAAAAAAAAAAAAAGTGGGCGGGTGTGGTCACTGGCAAGTTGGCCGAATAGGAACAGTTTTGGTCTGCAGCTCCCATCGACATCAACACAGAAGGCGGGTGATTTCTGCATTTCCAACTGAGGTACCCAGCTAATCTCATTGGGACTGGTTAGAAAGTGGGTGCAGCCCACGGAGTGTGAGCAGAAAGAGGGTGGAGCATTGCCTCACCCAGGAAGCGCAATGGGTCAGGGAAATCCCTCTCCTAGCCAAGGGAAGCCGCAAGAGACTGTGCCCTGAGGGATGGTGCACTGCAGCCCCAGGTACTACGCTTTTCCTACTGTCTCTGCAACCCGCAGACCAGGAGATTCCCTCGGGTGCCTGTGCCACCAGGGCCCTGGGTTTCAAGCACAAAACTGGGTGGCCATTTGGGCAGACACCAAGCTAGCTGCAGGAGGTTATTTTTGTACTCCAGTGGCACCTGGGATGCCAGTGAGACAGAACTGTTCACTGCCCTGGAAAGGGGGCTGAAGCCAGGAAGCCAAGTGGTCTAGCTCAGTGGATCCCACCCCCATGGAACCCAGCAAGCTAACACTGGCTTGAAATTCTCAACTGCCAGTACAGCAGTCTGAAGGTGACCTGGGACGCTTGAGCTTGGTTGGGGGAGGGGTGTCTGCCATTACGGAAGCTTGGGTAGGCGGCTTTCCTCTCACAGTGTTAAAACCACCAGGAAATTTGAACTGAGCAGAGTCCACCACAGCTCGGCAAAGCCACTGTAGCCAGATTGCCTCTCAAGATTGCTCCTCTCTGGGCAGGGCATTTCTGAAAGAAAGGCAACAGCCCCAGTCAGGGGCTTATAGATAAAACTCCCATCTCCTTGGGACAGAGCACCTGGGGGAAGGGGTGACTGTGGGCACAGCTTCAGCAGACTTAAACCTTTCTGCCTGCCAGCTCCGAAGAGTGCAATGGATCTCCCAACACAGTGCTCAAGCTCTGCTAAGGAACAAACTGTCTCCTCAAGTGGGTCCCTGACCCCCATGCCTTCTGACTGGGAGACACCTCCCAGCAGGGGTTGACAAACACCTCATACAGGAGAGCCCGTTCTGGCATCTGGTGGGTGCTTCTCTTGGATGACACTTCCAGAGGAATGAACAGGCAGCAATCTTTGCTGTTTTGCAGCCTCTGCTGGCAATAATGAGGCAAACAGGGTCTGGAGCGGGCCTCCAGCAAACTCCAGCAGACCTGCAACAGAGGAGCCTGACTGTCAGAAGGAAAACTAACAAACAAAAAGGAATAGCATCAACATCAACGAAAAGGATGTCCACATAGAAACCCCATCCGAAGGTCACCGACGTCAAAGACTAAAGGTAGATAAATCCACACAGATGAAGAAAAACCAGTACAAAAGGCTGAAAATTCCAAAAACCAGAATGCCTTTTCTTCTCCAAAGGATCACAGCACCTCACCAGCAAGGGAACAAAACTGGACAGAGAATGAGTTTGATGAATTGACAGAAGTAAGCTTCAGAAGGTGGGTAATAACAAACTCCTCTGAGCTAAAGGAGCATGTTCTAACCCAATGCAAGGAAGCTAAGAACCTTGAAGAAAGGTTACAGGAATTGCTAACTAGAATAACCAGTTTAGAAAAGAACATAAATGACCTGATGGAGCTGAAAAACACAGCACAAGTACTTCTTGAAGCATACACAAGTATCAATAGCCAAATCGATCAAGTAGAAGGAAGGATATCAGAGACTGAAGATCAACGTAATGAAATCGTGAAGACAGAGAAAAAAGAATGAAAAGGAATGAACAAAGCCTCCAAGAAATATGGGATTGCGTGAAAAGACCAAACCTACATTTGATTGGTGTACCTGAAAGTGACAGGGAGAATGGAACCAAGTTGAAAATCACTCTTTAGACTATTATCTAGGAGAATTTCCCCAACCTAGCAAGACAGGCCAACATTCAAATTCAGGAAATACAGAGAACACCATTAAGGTACTCCTCGAGAAGAGCAACCCCAAGACACATAATCATCAGATTCACCATGGTTGAAATGAGGAAAAAATGTTAAGGGCAGCCAGAGAGGAAGGTCGGGTTACCCACAAAGGGAAGCTCATCAGACTAACAGTGGACCTCTCTGCAGAAACCCTACAAGCCAGAAGAGAGTGGGGGGCAATATTCAACATTCTTAAAGGAAAGAATTTTCAACCTAGAATTTCATATCCAGCCAAACAAAGCTTCATAAGCAAAGGAGAAATGAAATCCTTTCCAGACAAGCAAATGCTGAGAGGTTTTGTCACCACCAGGCCTGCCTTATAAGAGCTCCTGAAGCATGGAAAGGAAAAACCAGTACCAGCCTCTGCAAGAGCATATCAAATTGTAAAGTCCATCGACACTATAAAGAAACTGTTCAGCTAATAGCTGGCAGAATAACCAGCTAGCATCATAATGACAGGATCAAATTCACATATAACAATATTAACCTTAAATATGAATGAGCTAAATGCCCCAATTGAAAGACACAGACTGGCAAATTGGATAAAGAGTCAAGACCCATTGGTGTGCTGTATTCAGGAGACCCATCTACATGCATAGACACACATACACTCAAAATAAAGGGATGGAGGAATATTTACCAAGCAAATGGAAAGCAAAAAAAAAGCAGACGTTGCAATCCTAGTCTCTGATAAAGCATATCTTAAACCAACAAAGATCAAAAAAGACAAAGAAGGGCATTACATAATGGTAAAAGGGATCAATGCAACAAGAAGAGTTAGGTATCCTAAATATATATGCACCCAATATAGAAGCGCCAAGATTCATAAAGCAAGTTCTTAAAGACCTACAAAGAGACTTGAACTCCCACTCAATCATAATAGTAAGAGACTTAGATTCCCACACAATAAACTGGGGAGACTTTAACACCTCACTGTCAATATTACACAGATGAATGAGACAGAAAATTAACAAAGATATTCAGGACTTGAACTCAGCTCTGGACCAAGCGGACCTGATAGACATCTACAGAGCTCTCCACCCCAAATCAGCAGTATATACATTCTTCTCAGCGCCTCATCACACTTATTCTAAAATTGACCACATGCTTGGAAGTAAAACACTCCTTAGCAAATGCAATAGAACAGAAATCATAACAGTCTCTCAGACCACAGTGCAATCAAATTAGAGCTCAGGATTAAGAAACTCACTCAAAGCCACAAAACTACATGAAAACTGAACAACCTGCTCCTGAATGACTCCTGGGTAAATAATGAAATTAGGGCAGAAGTAATAAGTTCTTTGAAACCAATTAGAACAAAGACACAACATACCAGAATCTCTGGGACACAGCTAAAGCAGTGTTTAGAGGGAAATTTATAGCACTGAATGCCCACAGGAGAAAGGAGGAAAGATCTAAAATCGACACCCTAACATCATGATTAATAACTAGAGAAGCAACAGCAAACAAATTCAAAAACTAGCAGAAAACAAGAAATAACTAAGATCAGAGCAGAACTAAAGGAGACAGAGACACGAAAAACCCTTCAAAAAATCAATGAATCCAGGAGCTGGTTTTTGAAGAGATTAACAAAATAGACCACAAGCCAGACTAATAAAGAAGTAAAGAGAGAAGAATCAAATAGACACAATAAAAATGATAAAGGAGATATCACCACTGATCCCACGGAAATCCCACAAACTACCATCAGAGAATACTATAAACACCTCTATGCAAATAAACTAGAAAATCTAGAAGAAATGGATAAATTCCTGAACACATACATCCTTCCAAGACTAAACCAGCTAGAAGTTGGATCCCTGAATAGACCAATAACAAGTTCTCAGATTGAGACAGTAATTAATGAGACCCAGGTCCAGATAGATTCACAGCCGAATTCTACCAGAAGTACAAAGAGGAGCTGATACCATTCCTTCTGAAACTATTCCAAATGGTAGAAAAAGAGGGACTCCTCCCTAACTCATTTTGTGAGTCTAGCGTCATCCTGATACCATAATCTGGCAGAGACACAACAGAAAAAGAAAATTTCAGGCCAGTATCCCTCATGAACATCGATGCAAAAATCCTCAATAAAATACTGGAAAACAAAATCCAACAGCACATCAAAAAGCTTATCCACCACGATCAAGTCGGCTTCATCCCTGGTTTGCAAGGCTGGTTCAACATACACAAATCAATAAACATAATCAATTACGTAAACAAAACCAATGACAAAAACCACATGATTATCTCAATAGATGCAGAAAAGCCCTTCAATAAAATTCAACACCCCTTTATGCAAAAGACTCTCAATAAACTAGGTACTGATGGAACGCACCTCGAAATAGTAAGAGCTGTTTATGACAAACCCACAGCCAATGTCATACTGAATGGGCAAAATCTGGAAGCGTATTTGAAAACTGGCAACAGACAAGAATGCCCTCTCTCACCACTCCTATTCAACGTAGTATTGGAAGTTCTGGCCAGGGCAATCAGGCAAGAGAAAGAAATAAAGGGTATTCATATAGGAAGAGAGGAAGTCAAATTGTCTCTGTTTGCAGATGACATGATTCTGTATTTAGAAAACCCCGTTGTCTCAGCCCAAAATCTCCTTAAGCTGATAAGTAACTTAGCAAAGTCTCAGGATACAAAATCAATTGACAAAACGCACACACATTTCTGTACACCAATAATAGACAGCAAACCATGAGTGAACTCCCATTCACAATTGCTACAAAGAGAATAAAATATCTAGGAATACAATTTACAAGAGATGTGAAGGACTTCTTCAAGGAGAACTACAAACCACTGCTCAGAAAAATCAGAAAGGACACAAACAAATGAAGAAACATTCCATGCTCATGAATGGGAAGAATTAGTTCATGAAGATAGCCATACTGCCCGAAGTAATTTATAAAAGAATTCAATGCTATTCCCATTAAACTACAATTGGCATTCTTCATAGAATTAGAAGAAACTATTTTAAAATTCATATGGAACCAAAATAGAGCCCAAATAGCCAAGACATTGCTAAACAAAAAGAACAAAGCTGGAGGTACCACACTACCCAACTTCAAACTATACTATAAGGCTACAGTAACCAAAATAGCATGATACTGGTACCAAAACAGACACATAGACCAATGGAACAGAATAGAGAACTCAGAAATAAGACCATACACATACAACCATCTGATCTTTGACAAACCTGACAAAAACAAGCAATGGGGAAAGGATTCCTTCTTTAATAAATGGTGTTGGGAAAACTGGCTAGCCATATGCAGAAAACTGAAACTGGACATCTTCCCTACACCTTAAACAAAAATTAACTCAAGATGGATTAAAGACTTAAACATAAGACCTAAAACCATAAAAACCTCAGAAGAGGATCCAGGCAGTACCATTCAGGACATAGGCATGGGCAAAGACTTCATGACTAAAACACCAAAAGCAATGGCAACAAAAGCCAAAATTGACAAGTGGGATCTAATTAAACAAGAGTTTCGGCACAGCAAAAGAAACTATAATCAGAGTGAACAGGCAACCTACAGAATGGGAGAAAGTTTTTGCAATCTATCCGTCTGACAAAGGTCTAATATCCAGAATCTACAAAGAACTTAAACAAATTTACAAGAAAAAAAAACATCAAAAAGTAGGCGAAGGATATAAACAGACACTTCTCAAAAGAAGACATTTATTTGGCCATCAAACGTGAAAAAAGTTCATCATCACTGGTGATTAGAGAAATGCAAATCAAAACCACAATGACATACCATCTCACACCAGTTAGAATGGCGATCATTAAAAAGTCAGGAAACAACAGATGCTGGAGAGGTTGTGGAGAAATAGGAATGCTTTTACACTGTTGGAGTGTAAATTAGTTCAACCATTGTGGAAGACAGTGTGGCAATTCCTCAAGGATCTAGAACCAGAAATACCATTTGACCCAGCATCCCATTACTGGGTATATACCCAAAGGATTATAAATTATGCTACTATAAAGACACATGCACACATACATTTATTGCAGCAGTGTTCACTGCTGCAATGACTTGGAACTAACCCAAATGCCCATCAACAATAGACTGGATAAAGAAAGTGTGGCACATATACACCATGGAATATTATTAGGCAATAAAAAAGGATGAGTTCATGTCCTTTGCAGGAACATGGATGAAGCTGGAAACCATCATTATCAGCAAACTAACACAAGAACAGAAAACCAAACACCACATAATCTCACTCATAAGTGGGAGTTGAACAATGAGAACACATGGACGCAAGGAGGGGAACATCACACACCGGGGACCTTCGGGGAGTGGGGGGCTAGGAGAGGGATAGCATTAGGAGAAATACCTAATGTATGTGATGGGTTAATGGGTGTAGCAAACCACCATGGCACATGTATACGTGTGTAACAGACTTGCACGTTCTGCACATGTGTCCCAGAACTTACAGTATAATAAAAGTAAATAAAACTTTACATAAATGCATAAAGTCTAGTATAGCTAATATAATGAAATGTCAACTATAATTCCAGCTCAAAGAGCACGCCACAAAATTATGAAGGCCTTTCCACCAATCTCTAAATATATGTCCTCATAGTATTACATTTCTATTTCTTCGTGAATAATTTCTGATTTTAGCTATGATTCAGTGATAGTAAGATGGCAATCATGAGGAGAAAATCCTGCCTCATTTCACCACTTAAGTAGTCTTAGGACCTAAGACCTAAGTCTTAAGTAGTCACTTCTAATGCAGCTGAATAATAGATACTCACCCAGCTAAGTCTACGAATTGAATCCATGTATGTAAGATAAGGCCCCCAAGGAGTCATAATAAGCTGGGAATGCCATCAGCTCATCTTCCTTCAGGCTCATATTTGTCACTGTCACTTGTGGAAGCAGGACAGCACTGGCACTGGGATTGTTAGAAACAGGATATCAAAGGGAAAACTGAACTTCTCTAATTTTTGGAAGACAGCAGATTGGAAACAGATGGACTCCAATGTTTTCCACGTGTGAGGTAATTGTCCCAGGTAGCCTTGTTCAGATGGGTGGTCTGGCCTCACTTCTTGTTAACAAAACAGAAGTCAAACAATATTTCTACCTTCCAAGACAATAGAACATAATGTCAGATTTTCTCATGGATTTCCACTAGTTCAAGGAAGTTTCATGGCCTTCATTTATTTCTTCTGCAGAGGTCTCAGGATCACCTAGAAATATAAGATACTTCGTTGGAATTTGGAAGATACCTCCTGCTCCAAAACTACTTCAAAGATGTGCTCTTTTTCCCTGGGAACAGAGCCCCAAATCAAGGCATCTGGCGTGGGAAGCATAAGGTAGGCTGCTTTTCACCTCTCACATGTTATGGTGTATTTATCATGGGTAGAAATACTCCATTGCAGGCAGCACTGATGACTGAGATGCACACTGTCCTCCTTTGTAAACCTTATTTTAATATAAATTTCCAGGAACCTGTGTTTGCCATCCCATCCCTTTTTCTCCTCTACTGTTTCTAGTCATTGGGATGTTTTATTTCACAAACTAGAACACCCACTTCTTGGCAATAGACATACTTTTTCTTTGTGACACCCACCAACCAAACCTGAAATACAACTTTAACTTTAACCTTAACCCTGATTATAACTGCCACATTTGTGATTCTTTTAATTAAAAAAAAAAAAAAAAAAAAAAAACCTTGATGTTATAATGGTAGCTTTTCTTCCCATAAACCTATATACCGTTGCACAGAGCACCACCTCAACCTGTTTGGGTTTGGCATGGTGTGTTCCCATGCATTGTCTTTGATTCTGTAATAAACAAGTCTTCCAGTTGGCCTCATTTAGGACACCTTCACCCTCAGACTTCTACTCTCTGCAAGTACGATTCTGCCTAAACTCTCTGACTGGATCCATTCTATCATTAGCTGCCATAATTACAACCTCAGTACTCAGTCTTTGTTGTTTCTTAGCTCTTAATTTGTTCGTTTAATTGCCTTACTTGAAGTTTCTCTATTTCTTCTTTTTAAACTTTCTTTAGCCAGTGCTCACAGAAAAAAAGAAAAAACTTGTCAACTAAGAATCCTACACCTAGCAAAGCTATGTATCAAAAATTGAGGATTGCTTGAGTTCAGGAGTTCAAGACAAGCCTGAGCAACATAATGAGACTTCATCTCTGCTAAAGATAAAAAATACATATATTAGCCAAGTGTGATGGTGTGCACCTGTAGTCCCTCAGCTACTTCGGAGGCTGAGGTGAGACAATTGCTTGATCTCAGAAGATCTAGGCTGCCACTGAACTCCAGCCTGGGTGACAGAGTGAGGTCCTGTCTAAAACAAAATAACAACAACAACGAACCTTAGGGAATCTCACAAAAATGTAGTTTTGGTCAATTTTTCCTATTTTAAGTTCCTGATTTTTCCTTACATTCTAAAGCAAAGGACAATGAAAGCATTGATGAGACCTAGGCTGGAGGAGCCCGCCCTAGACTTAACATATTACCTCTGGGCAACCCCTGCAAAATCTCCAGAGACTTATACGGTGAGGAATAAGCCAATGTCAGCATCTCCGAAAAGATTTTCACTTTAGGCCTTCCTGAAGCAAGAGCCTAAGAGAGTTGGGATCTAGCAGGTGCACATTGTGCTCTCTTAAGCATTTCCAACCAAGCATTTCCCACCTGGATACAGGGCTGTCTCTAGGATGTGGGTGCTTGGTTACCAGAATTCTAAGTTCTGTTGGGGTCTGTCACCAAGGAAGTAAGATCACTTTTTCAAAGTTTCATCCTCTGGGCTCCTTGCTTCCATAAGACCTACCCCAAGGCCCTGCTGGGCCACTGACTGCTCACTATCCCTGCATGTTAACTCTTTACCTGTGTGCAATTATGCAAACACAGCCCTCAGTTCCCTGGAAAGACCTGAATATAGCCAGGGCCTCAGGTGTGAGGTCACAGATGTGGGTAAGAACCTACTCTTTCTTACAGTTCTGTGACACTAGCAAAGTTATTGTGGGTTTAGGGGCCTTTCAACACGTACAGTGGGTAACATGCCAGCATCTTCTTCCTAGGGAACTCATCAGGTGTGTATGAGATAAAACTTGTAAAACTCATAGTGTGGCATCCCATGTAGATAATGCACACACTTAGGGATAAAGGAACTATAAGAAGGAATGGGAGGTAGCATAGAGTATACCTCAAACAGGCCTGTATCCAGCAATGTGATATTGGAAAGTCGCTTCCCCTCTCAGCCTCATTTTTCATTCTGCATCAGTAAGAGTTTGAGATGAAATGGAATTCAGAGAGTGTCATCCTCTGACATTACTCCTTTCAGTGCCTTCTCATTATATTCAGAATCAGACCCATGTCCTTCATTTTGGCCTATGTGGTGGGCAAGGCTTACAGGAAGGCTCACAATACTAAGGGGTTAGTGACTCACTTCTGACCAACAGAATGCAACGGACGTAATGGGATAACACTTCTGTCTTAGGTCAGGCTATTATAACAAAGATAGACTGAGCCACTTATCAACAACAGAATGTTCTTTCTCACAGTTCTGGAGGACAGAAGTTGAAGATCAGAACGCTAGCGTGGTTGGGCTCTGGTGAGAACTCTGTCTTCTGAGTTGAAGACTGTAGACTTTACATTGTATTTTTACCTGACAGATAGTGGAGTAAGGAGCTCTCTGGGGTTTCTTTTATAGAGCCGGTAATCACATTCATGAGGATTCAGAACCTAATTACCTCCCACTTCCTAGCACTGTTACACTGGGAGCTAGGATTTCAACGTACACAGTTTTTGGTGGGGAAATGTTCAGTCTATTGCAATTCTCATTATGTTATTATCAAAAAAGCTGTCATTTTCTCCTAGTCACTTCTGTGTTTCCTCTCTCAATCTCTCTGTCTATTTCTCTCATCTACTTACTCTGTCCAGTATTTTATCCCTCATTCTCTGCCTGTGTCTTTGTCTTTCTCTGTCAATATGTAATTATCTCCCTGTCTTTCTGCTGTATTCCTCAAATTCAGAAAGCAAGCTCCAGTGTTATGAGCTGCCCTAGGCAGAGGCCTACACAACAGAGAATGAGGGAGTGCCCAGGCCCCAGGAGACACTCAGGCTCTCAGTCCACACTGAACCTGGACAGTACCCACGTGAGTGTGCTTGGAAGCCAATCCTCCCACAGCCCAGCTTCAGCTGAGAACACAGCCCCAGCCTCATGGAGCCCCATGTGGAGGCAGCCAGCAAAGCAGTGTCCAGATTCTGGTCCACATAAATCATGAGATAGTAAGCATTTGTTGTTTAAAGGTGCTAAGTTTGGGGACAATGTTGTCAGAGAGAGGCAGATCACCGTCTTCTTCCAGGCCCCAGAGTCATCCTCCCTCTTTTCTTCTCTCCCCCAGGCTCCCTCTAGCCCACACCGGCCTCTTTCTCACATCCTCTGCCAACGTCACCTCTGCCTGCATGTCTCTGCACCAGGAGTGGCATCTCCCTGACATACTGTTCCCAGACTTGTGTAGGGCTGGCCTTCTGTTGTTATCCTGGTCATGGCATAAATGTCACCTCAATGAGGCATTTGGGTCCCTCGAATGCCATGGCTCCCCTGCCCTCCCTCCCAACATCTTACTTTATTATAGCATTTACTCTTCTTTTATATGTACTTGCTTTAGTGTTTTTGTCCATATATCCTCAGACTGTGAGCTCCCTGAGTGGGGGAAAGGGCACTTGGTATAGGTTTAGTTCTGTAGCAGGGTTGCTGAGTGAATAAATGAGGGAATGTCTAACCTCCTTGTCTGCTTCTGATCACCTCATAATGGTATATTTGTTTCTTTTAAGAAACACAATAATCAGAGTTGATAGTAAAACAAATGGCAAAATAATTAAAATTTCTGTTTCCTGTTGAGTATTTATGATAGCTTTTATTATATAATTATTCCTGTTATTAAGATTTTAAGTTTTACAACTTTTACATAATTTGATTTTTAAGGAAAACCTGTTTTATTTAACTCTGAGTTCTGACAATAAATTTTATAGTCTATCTCCAAATTCTTCCATAGTTTAACAATTTTATTGTTTTTATGAATGATTTTGACCCTAATATTTATTTTGGAAAGAGGAATTCTACATGTTTCCTGTCTTTATCTGTCAATTCCAAAGGTATGGCACAATGCTGACCACCAGGTCAGACCAAATCACATTTTGTCATCCAGGATTTCACATCTGATGTTTCAATTAACAGGTGTACAAGTTGATATGTCCAGCAAACCTGGGCCATATGTGCCCTAAAGAATTCTAAATCATTTGATTAATATTTGATTTCCTTGTCTAGTTTTTAAAAATTGTTCATTATAACTTCTTAATTCATGTATGACTCTGAACTCGTGCACTAGATTTAAATTCTGCAGTTGCTCACATATCTGGCTCATGGTAAAGATGGATCTTTAGATGGAACAAATAATTTGAGAATTTATGACGGGAAAATAATTTCAGGACAGAAAGCAAGAAGGAAAAGTCAATGGTGGGGCAGAAGAAGAGAGAACAGAATCATAAGAGACAGGAGGGAGAGCTGCATGCCAGGAGGCAACCGAAGGACAAGAAAGGGAAAGATTTACTAAAAAATGTGTCTAGTTTTTATTGCTTCTGATTGTAAAATTTTTCATCTTCAGCCACAGAATATTTTAGTGGAGCAGTGTTTGATTCAGGATTTCATGTGGAGTCCTCTGCCTACCAACTAAAAATACTGCCCATTGGACCCAAGGAATCTTTGTTTTCCTAAAATGCCACTCAAAGGAACAATGTTTCTCTGGTCAACATTCATTAGTGTGGCCATTAAAGGTTCAAATAATTTTTGATGAAGTAATGCTATTCAGAAAAATAAGCATAAGAATTATAATAAAAACATATATGTACCAATAGTTTTATCCTAAAATGAAGAGTGTTTAGAGTACAGTTTGTATGTAATTCTGTGCACCTAATGTCTAGGCCCCAATGCAATCATTGGCCATATCTTAAGGCAGAAAAAAGCCTATGACCCTAGTGGGTGTAAAGCCATAGAAAACATGCTCTGATTAAAAATGTTTTCTTAAGACAAAAAAAAAAAGAAACTCGAATAGAAAATGTAACCAGTTTCATAGTAACTGACAGCAATGTTTATCCAAATTGATGCTGATCCAGGGAAAACCACTAACTGTCCTCTCTGTGAGGCTGGCTCAAACAATAGGCTCAAGGGTTCTATGCCTATGGTCTACCCTCAGATTATTCTTCTATAAAATAACTTTAGGCATCATAAAACATAACAGTAACACAAGGATAGCACAATGGGATGAGATGACCTGATTCTACCAAGAATGTCAAAGAAATGGGGTCTACAAAGTTTAGGTACCAAACTCAGAATAAATAGCTGCAGAACTCAATAGAAAGAGAACAGAGTTCAGCTCTTGCGCTGGCTTGCCACATCATCATGCACTTGACAAGTCAGGAAAAGCAAGGCAAAGGGGACCTTCATGGGTGGTGCACATAGTCAAGGCTGTCACCTATGGGAAAATATATCTCAGTGGAATCTTCATGTGACCATGAAAATTAGCAGACCACCTGAGGTAAATGCCCTATTCAAGTGTGCCATTTTTTAATCTTTATACCATATTTTTACTCTACCTTTTCTATGTTATATACACAAATGCTGACCATTGTGTTACAGTTGCCTACAGTATTCAGCACAGTAACGTATTGCACAGGTTTGTAGTTTAGGAGCAATAGGCTATGCCATATACTCTAGGTGTGTGATAGGCTATACCACCTAGGTTTGTGTAAGTACATCTTACGATGTTCACACAACAATGATATTACACAATGGTGCATTTCTCAATACATATCCCATTATTAAAAATGCATTATTGTATAAAAATAAAATGGATGTTGAAAGAGTGAAATTGCTATCTATTGTTTCATAACATATAACCCCAAAATTTTGTGGCATAAACTCACAGTATTTATTACCTAATTGAGTTTCTGTAAATGAGTAATTCAAGAACAATTTATCATGGTGGTTGTGCCTCTGGATATCTCATGTGGTTACAGTCAGATTTCAACTGGGGCTGTCATCCAAAGGCTTGACCGAAAGTAGAAGATCCACTTTCAAGTTTGCTCACACTCACGGCCTGCGAGTTGGTGGTGTTTGTCATTGAAGGCTTCAAGTTCTGTCCACATGGATGTTTTTGTAGGACTGCTTGGCTGCTTGATTATTCTCACCAAATAGTTGTTGGTTTCTTCCAGCGTGAGTGGCTTAGAAAAAAGGAAAGCATAAGTGGCAAAATCTTTGATGACCTAGACTCAGAAGTCACACATGGTCACTTCTGTCACATTCTATTCACAAGAAAGGATGCTGAAGCTGGACATACCTTCAAGAAGAAGAGAATTAGGGTCTATGAAAGGACTTCAATAAGTTTGTGAAAAAATGAAAGTAAAACACAAAAGTAAAATACGGAAACTTTATTTCTCAACACAAGCTTCATCAAGTTCAAGACACATTTATAAGCAATAATACTGGCCTTTAGTCTATCCCTACAAAAAACTAAGGTCCTGGGAATTTAACCATGTCAAGACAGTCTTTTTTATGTTATTAACTGAAGAAAAATGGGTGTCCTTTCAAGTTTTTTTAAATCAGAAAAGAAAAAGGAAATTAGTGGGAGCAAAATCAGGGTTATAAGGTGGATGCCTAATAATTTTCTATTGAAACTCTGGCAAATTTGTCTTTTTTTGATGAGAGGAATGAGGAGGAATATTCTTATGGTGGAGAAGAATTCTCTGGTGAAATTTCGTGGAAGTTTTTCTTCTAAAACTTTGGCTAACTTTCTCAAAATACTCTCATAATAGCATGTGTTATTGGGGTTTTTTTGTTTTGGGCCCTCTAGAAAGTCTTGAGGATTTCACTGGAACAGCTGTGTTTGACCTCCTCTTAAAATTATTTGAAGAAATGCTTCAGGATCTTGATTCCACTTATGCAAAATATCCGTTGAAAGCTCTGCTCTTGCTGCAGTTGATCTGGGAACAAGAGTTTTTGAAACTATTGAGTGGAAAATTTTTCAAAATTGTGTAAATTTAACCAATTGAGATGGCTATGGTGTTGGCTGTTGTTTATGCTATTGTTATTCCTAAAGCAGGACATGAACAAGATTTTTTTTTTTTTTTCTGGTGAACTAATGTGAATTGTCTGTCACTGCAGGCTTTATCTTCAATATCTTATCATCCCTTCTTCAAATGAGTTATTCATTTGTAAACTTGCGAATGTTGGAGGGCATTGTCCTCATAAACTTGTCATAAAGAACCAGTGATTTTACTATTTCACCCAAAATTGCCATAAATTTGATGTTTATTCTTGCATTAATTTTGGCAGAATTCATGTTGCTCTAATAGGACCTCTTTTCAAATTGGTGTCTTAGTTTTCTTATTATAATTCCTCAAATTAGATCCTGTTCAGACATGTTATAACAAGTTAGTACAAGTTTATTTAGGTGTAAAATATTTCTGAAATCTATGCATGGTTTCTTCATAATATGCATTTCCCATGAACTTTTTGAAGATACCTCATACTTTTTGAAGAGTTTCAAATAATTATTGAACATATTTTTTAACTACCACAAGAAAATTATCTATTGCACAGAATTTCAGATTTATCAAGTTTGTGATAAGTATAATAACCAATGGAAATACCAGATGGGCAGCCTAGCTATTGAAATAGAATTGGAGTTAAATGATTATAGAGGTATTCAGTAAAGACCTGCAGGCATTGAAAAAGCATTTAAAAATTTAGAATAAAAGAACAGGATTAGATGTACCATTTAAGAGGAGGAAGAAGAGAGGAGAGATATCAGAAAAAAAAAATAAATAACACAGAGAAGGAGCAATAATACAAAATGTTATGTAAAATTTAAGGACAGCAAAGCCTTTGCTGTTCTCCACAGGAGGACTGACATTTCCTTGTCAATAGTATCACTGAAACACCTGCTTCCATTTCCAACATCCTGTCTTTGTGAAGCAGGGTTTTTTGCAGTGACAGCAGCCAAGATTACGGAGTAGACTGGACATAAGCACCACATTTCGGGTGTCACTGTCTCCCATCACTCTCTGATGGAACTGTCTAGTTGCAGGAAAACAAGCTCAGGGCTCCCGCTGATTCTACATTATGGTGAGTTTTATATTTCATTATATATTACAATGCAATAATAATAAAATAAAGTATGCAATAAATGTAATGTACTTGAATCATCCTGAAACCGTCCCCCTGCCCAGTCCATGGAAAAGTTGTCTTCCACGAAACCAGTCCCTGGTGCTAAAGATTGGGGACTGCTGCAATATAGGAATAACAATATAAAGAAAGGAAAACACAAAATCTATCACATCTTTAATAATATATGCACTGAAGGTGTACAGAATACACTAATTACATTCATTCATTTAAGTATCAACCAATACCTACAAACCACATACAAATGCCTGGACTTGTTTTAGGAGAACAGTGAACAAAAAAGCAAGAGAGACAGATAGTATATTAAAAATATACATGTATGATTATCAAAGCAAGACCCCATCTCTATAAAAAAACTACACACACGTCAAATAGTAATGAGTATAAGAAAAAAAATAAAGAAGACTGAGAGGAGAAAAAGACAGGTAAGTCAATTGACGTAGAATGATCAAGGAAGATTTCTGCAGTCACGGTAGTTACCATCATAGGTTTTAGAATCAGACCGATGCCAGTTTTAATCCTGGCTCTGAGCGTGTTATAGCTGGGTGTCCCATGGACAATTTATTCCACTTTTAAATCTCAGTTTTCTAATTTCTAAATGTTTATTACATCATTAGAAATAAAACTGCATGAACAAACATAAACATACATAAAGAATCAAGCACAGAAAAATGACTAGATAATGAATCAAGAATAATGATTATAAAAATGAAGACAATAAAACTGCCAAACTTATTAGGCAATTCGAAAGATTAGAAGATAAATATACATACAGAATTTAGCATGTCGTGTAGCATATAGTTAGCCCATGGTAACTACAGTTATTATCGTCATATTACTAAGGGAAAATATGTATCATACTTCGGCATTTAAAAAGCTGCAAGACATAATTTTTCAAATTATGCAAATACGTAATTAAAATTTCAATACTTCTACCTTTAACATTTTTTAAAGAGATTCCTTGAAAGCATATGTCAAGAATCTCATGTAATGCTTTCTGCTTATTAACCAAAGTTCAGAGGAACTTAACATTAAATCAAACTCTTAAAATGTAGTTATATTAAATAAACTATTAAAAGAATGAGCACAACAGCTTTAACTTCTTAAAAACTGCTTAAGCATTTAAATTAAAAAATCATTTGTCTTTCAAATACGCAAGAATCTGTTTAGAAAAAATTTAACTAGAAAAAGTTGAAATTCTAAAGTAAAAAGTGAATAAGGCCATACAAATATTTTACAGCTTCCCATTTAGATGTCAACTGGGGAAAAAAAACATTCTCTGAGGTTTGCTTTTATACCATTAAAGGTTATTTTTTATTACCAGCAATACAGAGCAACTCATTCAGGTTGAATCTTGAAGGTAAACTTTAACTTAATTTTAAGTTTTGGCTACTTTTGAAGCATTTGTCAGTCACCTACCAGCTACTCGGGAGGCTGAGACTGGAGAATCACTTGAACCCAGAATGCGAAGGTTGCAGTGAGCCTAGATTGCGCCATTGCACTCCAGCCTGGGCAACAAGAGTGAAACTCTATCTGAAAAATAATAATAATAATGCATAGAACAAAAGTGAAATTACAAACAAAATTCCTCACTGATACAGATTCGAAATCCTGTCATTTGCGGCAACACAGATAAATCCAGAGGGTATTATATTAAGTGAAATACATCAGGCACAGAAAGATAAACACCTATATTCTCACTGGGTAGGATGGAAGAAACAGTGCTTTGATTGTTAGTGTAATTATATCTGCAATGACAAAAGTAAAAGAATGGATCGGCTCAGTCGAATAACCTGGGTAATAAAAATAAAGTCAGTTTGAACTGGACCATTTACTGACAACTCACCAGCTGTTGGACTTTTAAGGAATTATATGGTTTGATCCATTATAGATGTACTGCTCAGAGACAGAATTAAGTCAGGCAGATCAGGATCAAACTATCTCTGCCTTTGCCCAGGGCAATGAGATTCCAGACACATTGACTTGTTAGCCACATCCCTCACTGGGGTTGTCATCATCCACCCAGACCTCAGAGCTCATTCCCGTAGGGACAACAGAGACAATCCCCAAGAAACCTTCACCTCAGAGGCCCAAAACAGACATAAGAACACCACAGTTTTTAATGGCTTAGTTCCATAGCTTGGAGTGTGTTAGCAAAAGCTTAGTAAGTCCTTCTGTGCCAGGATGGCTCAGAGGACTTGATGAATCTGAGATCATTATTTTCACAGGATTTGGACCCTTAGTCTTAAAATAATGATTCTTGAGATGCTTCCTTCTAATTTGGGAGAAAACTGTGTTAATTATCAACTCATGTAAAATTAAAGTCTTCAGCCACCACCCAATATGCTCTTTCTACATCCAGAAAAGCTAATCACATACCAGAGATTAAGTCGTGTTTATTCTCTTACTCATTTCTCACTTCCAGTCAAATCCTAAATTCTGAAAATTCTATTCCCTAACATATCCAAAATCCAATTCCTATTCTTCATTCACACTCTGGTTTTCTTAATTAAATTGTTACAACTTCTCTCTTGAGTTATTAAAGTGCTTTTCTTCTTCCCTTTTCAGAGATATACTTTACATTGCAGCAAATGATCTGCCTAAAATACACCCTACTTATGCCACTCTTTCCTAAATGCATTCATTTTCTCTCCATGTTAGAGAAAACAAAATCCAAGTTCCTCAACTTGGTATTAGGTTAGAAGAGTGTGCTCAACAACCTTGTTCTTGCCTGTGCCTCCATTATTTACCCTTGGCAGTTCCCCATAAGAACCCTACAAACAAACATGTCAAACTACTGAACTCAAAATACCTTTCATCTCCTCTTTGACTAGCACAGTCTTTTTATTTTTTACACATAGCATTTCCTTCTCATTCTTTTCCTTTCTAACTTATTCACTCTTTAAGACTCAAAACAGACTTCATGTCCTATAGAAACACCCAAACTTCAATGATCAAGTCAAGTACCCACCTCATTCATTCCACACCACATTGTCAGCATCAGATTGCATTTTTTCTTTAAGTCTTTAATATACATATCTCCATTGTCCCAGCATAGTATACTTGCTGACAGAAGAAAAAAGGAAGGAAGGGAGGGAGGGAGGGAGGAAGGAAGCCAGCCTTTGCCTACCTGATTCAGGGGATTGTCCCTGCCTCAGCCTCCCAAGTAGCTGGGATTACAGGTGCCCACCACCACGACTGGCTGATTTTTGTATTTTTAATAGAAATGGGGTTTCACCATGTTGGTCAGCATGGTCTCAAACTTCTGACCTCAAGTGATCAGCCTCCAAAAGTGCTGGGATTACAGGCATGAGCCACCACGCCCGGCCAGATTCAACATCATTTACAATCAATCTTACTCTACCTGCCTTCCATACACAAACTTTTTTTCAGACAGAAATACTTTTTTAATGTATCATTATTGTCTTTCTGTATTTCCCAAATACTTTTTAAAGAGCATCAGAATTTCACAATTTTATGTTCTAGTTCAATTCTCTGGTCAAATATTTTCTTACTATTCCATCTCTACCTTACTCTGTATTATATCATTACTTTGTCCAATTTTATTATAGTAGTATTTTATTCTATTTTCTTTCCAGTTGATGAGAATTTGGGGGAGTACCTTTGAGTCAGTTTCCTAAGCCCCTATAGGGAAATCAGATTAACAAATTTTATCAAACTGTGAAATAAGCAATTCAAACTTAAGCTGTTGGAACTTTAAATTTTTTTGAGCCTTAAGAGGAATGTGACTATGTGGCCTGAGTCGTAGCATACAGCTGCAACTTCTGCTTTTTCCTGTAAATGATTAGGAAAGACTAAATTGTACCAGAGATAAGACTCCTCAAGACCGTTACCCCTTCTTGTGGAATGTTCATGTTAAACAATTTTCCTTGGCATGTAGCCAACTGAACATAATCAAATCACCATAATGTATTTATTGACCTTATATGAAAAATACTGTAACTCTGCTAAACTCCTCTGCTTCTGCTTAAATCAGTGAACTTTAACTTTTCCACTTTGGAGTACTGACTAGATTTCTTTGGAGTCTGTGTTATTCAGGTGGCTAGTTCTCAAGTTTTGCCCTCAAATAAACTATATATTTAATCGTATTTTTTGAATCTGATTATTTAAAGTTGACAAAACTAAAGCACATAAGTCAATGGTCAATTTGTAGATGAGTTGATTGATTCCTCTCCCCATACCCTGAAACTCCAACTCGTCACTACCTGTATCCAAGATAAAGGTGTTATTGAATGAAAACGTCCACTGTTGCAGTGTCAGTGCTAGGACAAATGACAGGGATCTGAGTGGTAGTGTACCCTAGGAGCTGTCAGTGGACAGGCCCCTATAGCCATGTCAATTTCTTTGATTTCCTTGGAATTTCCAGGGTATTATATGCATTTAATAAATACTCCTTAACTTGATCCGTTGAAAAATTTATCACAGAAATAGCATTAACATAAAGAAAAAAACCACGTGGGAAATGATATTCACAGCTGTGGTCAGTACCCTCCTCCACATAAGCTGAAAATATACTCATTAGATATATGGGGGTGCTTTCCTGGCAGTTTTTATGCCACAGAAACTCAACCAGGAGAATTGGAGTAAAGAAAAGGACTGGTATTTGGATTAACAGACAAAATCTTTTTAATCTTTTATCTCTAGGATGATGCCCTTGGATGATTTTAAAAGAAAAGATTTTAAAAGAAAAACTTAAATTTTTTTATCAATAAAAAATAGCATTTGGCTACTAAATAGTCCAATAGTCCAAATTTAACCACATAGGACCTAAATGTGTAAGCAGTAATTAATGGAATGAAAAACTCCATGGGAAATGTTCGACAAATAATGAATGCCATCTTAGGTATTCACTTGCCTTGTAATTTAAGCAACTCCCTTAGCCTCCCTATGTTTTAGTCACATTATTTGCAAATAGGGTAAAGAATATCTACTTTTCGCATGTCCTATGATCATCTTTATTCAGGAAGATGACAGGAGCAACGGGTTTTGAAATATTTTATGCAATAGTTCCAAAACACCTGTTTAAACAACTTTGAATTTTTTTCCATTTCTGTCTGGGTATTTTTGTTATCTCATAGATTTAACCTCTGTGATAGTCTATGGACACACTCTACCCTATAATTCAAAAAGCCTGAACTGGTATTATCTACAAATAATGTGAAATCTGCACACTTACCCTGAATCGCCACCTCACCCCCCAACCCACATTTATATTAGGGTGCAAAAGTAGGAAGCAAAGTCCTCTGAGAGTTTATGAGGGATCCTATCTACCTAATGTGAAAGAAGCAAGCAAAGGGTGTTGTCTACACATGGAAGAGAAGAACATTTTGCATCTTGCAGATAATAAATGGAAAAATACTGAAGCAGAATTTTACTAAAAACAAGATCTAAATAACAATTGCATAAGACCTACAAAAGAAGATTGCCCAATGCCTGTCGTACATGGGGGAAAAAAAGTAAGTATTACTGAGAGACCACCCACCTCATATTTAACACACCTTGTCTTACTTAATCTCTACTACAACCCTCTAAGGTGAGGAGTATGACCTCCATAATACACATGAAAAAGGCTAGGCTTCGAAAGTTAACTGGTGAGAAGATAAATCAGTTCCAAATCCAGATATGGATGATACTGTCTTTCCCATGCCTGGTGCACGGAATCATTCATACCCAGTTAAGGCAGCCATGGATTCAGAATGCTACAGGAAGAGTCCTGGGTAATGTGAGGAGCTGGATTTTTATTATCTCTAAAACAATGATTTCAAAATCTATCATCGGTAACACCTAGAGAGCTTTTTAAAAACAGAGATGCCTAGACCCACACCTGGCATTGTTGATTCAGGAAATTTGGAGAGTTCTCGGAAATTTGTGCCTTAAGCGTTCTGATGCACGATCAAGTTTTGGAAACACTGCTTTCAGTAACGCCCCATTCCAACATGCACTGATTTTACAAGATTGGTCATCAGAGTTATTTGTGGAGGTTGGGGGTCAGTGATTAATTTGAGTATAGGACAGCTGTCTTTGAAGTAGAATATTTACAGCTGTTTAAAGTAACCTGTTAAGGAGAACAAAGTCATTCATTCTATCTGGATGTGTATCATTTGCTCTGTTCTTCGCAAAGGCTTGCATTCCTGACTAAAGTCAGCTCTTTTGTAGGTACTTTGGCTATGAGAAAAGGTCAAGGAGAAGATGCAAATAACTCTGAGCAAGTTCGTCTTTTTCAAAAAACAACTCAAAGGATATTCCCTATTCATACAGAACCAACCTGTATCCAGGACAGGGCACTATAACTTGACTGATGTTGACCCCTCTCTCTTTGAAAAACTGCCACAGAAGCAAATAAAAGGGCTTGAAGAAAAGGCCACTCATGTTGTCTCAATTTTTATTTGACATCCATGACATAATCTGCAGACTGCCCAGTGCCTTTGTGTGATTGAATTAGTTCTATAAGTTCTCAGCGGTTGTGGATAAATCAAAAAGATAAGGAAAGTGCAAGATACAGCAGAGATATCCTGAAGCAGGCACCTTCAAACAGAAGGAAACCACTTCACATCCAGAGGGCAGAGGACGGGGTCAAACTCAAAAGCATCTTCCCACCCACGTTCACTCTACTGCTTGAATATTAGTTCTCCACATGGCCACAGACACGTCTAAGAGAATAACTCCAGTAAACTGTCTACATTACTAGAGTGTTCCCCTCACTGAGGCTTGCCAGTCCCTTTCTCCCACCCCAGAAGTTTCTTCATGGCCCCCTTCACATCTTTGTTCCTCAGAGTGTAGATGAGGGGGTTGATGCTGGGAGTGACAATGGTGTAGAAGAGAGTCAGGAACTTCCCCTGATCTTGGGAGTAGCTGTTGGCTGGCTTCAGGTACACGTAGATGATGGTTCCGTAGAAGAGAGAGACCACTGTGAGGTGAGAAGAGCAGGTGTGGAAGGCTTTCTTTCGCCCTGCTGCTGACTTCATCCTCAGCACCGCGGCCGCAATCACACCATAGGAGATGAGGATGAGGGAGAGGGGCACCAGGAGGAGAGCCATCCCCAGGGCAAAGGTGAGCGCTTCCATCAGCACGGTTTCCTCACAGGACATGGCAATGAGAGCAGGCATCTCACACAGGAAGTGGTCCACCCTGCGACGTCCACACCGTGAGAGCTGCATCGTTTGAGGACACATGATGAAGGAGTTTAGGAAGCCACAGCACCAGGCCACGGTCACCAGCTTCAGGCAGAGACGTGGGTGCATGACTGCCGTGTAGTACAGGGGCCGGCAGATGGCCACATAGCGGTCATAGGACATGACAACTAGGAGGATGCACTCGGTGGAGCCCAGCACCATGTACATATACAGTTGGGCCACACAGCCGTGGTAGGTGATGGTCTTCTCTGGACCCCACATGTTCCACAGCAGCTGAGGGGCAATGCTTGTTGTAAAGCAGAGGTCTAAGAAAGACAGGTTCCCAAGAAAGAAGTACATGGGTGTGTGGAGCCTGACATCCACGACCAGCAAGAGGATGATGGCAGTGTTGCCCACCAGGGTCAGGATGTAGAAGATCAAGATAACAGCAAAGAGAATTTTCTCCAGTCCAGGCCAATCAGAAAAGCCCACCAGGATGAATGCCTGTAGGTCACTGGCATTGTCCTTTCCCATAATCCACCAGCTATTACAGAGAAACAATGAAAGAATTAGATAAGGGGGCACATGCAGATCATCTGGCACTCTCCAGTTTCCATTTACAGGTCTGTGAAGTTAAGAGGGCCATTTGCCCTTTCTTTGCTTTTTTAGAATACACTTATTGAAACCTGTTACTTGCAAAGTCGTGTGCCTGATGCCCCAGGAAGATGGGATGAATTGACTCTGGAGCTTCCCTCCTTGGTGAATAATGTGTATGAATAATGACAAAGAAGGGAGAAAGAGAAAGTTCTCTCAAAGAATATTTGTTAAAAGGCTGAGTATTATGCAGATCACTCCCAAGTGACCAGGGGGGCCTGTGTGAACAGTTTGCATTAAGGGAGACTACTGAGTCTAAGAGTTTTTTTTGGTTGTTCCAAATAATAAGTAAGAATTTGACATGTGGCAGATTGAGCTAAATATGTTTCACAAAGAGGAGGTAGTATATGCAAAGTCATGAAGGACCACATTTATGGATGATGCTTAGGGAAGCCATGAATGTACATACCAGGCAACTCCTTAATGGCATGTAATTTTATTAAGAAGAAACACAGTGATTTTTGACCCTACAAGAAAGGACTGAGATGATAGGTTTAATTCTGCCTCTGTAAAACACAGGTCTGCAAATGTATGGCCTGCTATTCAGTTCATCTCTCTCTAACTTGACTTTTCTTGTGCAACATGGGAAAGAGTTTAGATCTTCTCTAAGTCCCCACTCAGACCTCACATGTCTATGTAACTGGTGACACTGAGTTTATACCCTGAGCCCTTTCAGCTATTGATGATTTCCAGTCTAAGCCGAGAGCTTTGATGGGAACTCTGCCTTATACAGCCAATGTCCACCCAGGCGTGTATCTGCTGTGATAATAGCAAACAGGATCTGGGCAACACACAAGAAGAAAGCTGTGGGAGTGAGGGCACAGAAATACATTGAAGGACATGTGTCTATGCAGCCGCTGTCACCACCTGTCCATCCTGACAACTGACATGCTATGAGCTGTATCCTGTTGGAGCTGCAATTGGGAATTCGGTAGTTCCCATCCATTGGTCCAGGCACCGGACCCTCTGCAAAGCCCTATGAAAGGGTAAAAGGGTGCAGGGTCTATCAGAAGTAGCCAGCAAAGTATCAAACAATGGAAGACTTTCAGAGGCTTCCTGAGTACTCACAAAGGAGACTTTCACAGACACACACTTTACAGGTATTGGTTATTAAAAACAACTTGTACTTCTGTATCCTCAGACCCATCATAAGTTTTCTCCCAGGTTCAGAAGACCCCAAGAGTGGCAATGACAAGCTACACAAATTGCTCAGCAACTTTATCACTTTGGGTGATAAAGTTGTGATAACTTTGGGTGATCATAGCAAAGTTTATCACTTTGGCTGTGACTCCTTAGCCAAAATTGCAAGTTTACCTTGTAGTCATCTGTTCAAAACTACTGTTTTTCACAATGCTTTATTCTTTGAATCCAAAATGTCCCACTGCTAACCCTTATGACAAATATGCAGAGGCTCTTCTCTGTTTCACCTAACACGTATTCAACTATAAATTAATGCACCCTGTCTTCTCACATTTCTTAGCTCTTTAGTTCAGAACCATGAAATTGCAAGGAATGCAGCTCTTAGAAATGCCCAAATACCTTTACTAGTTTAGTTGACACATAATACTATAAATGTTTACTAATTTTGAAAACTTAGGCCCCAAGGTCTGAATTAGGTTGATTCTCTGGTTGAAGGTTATGCCCAAAACTATACCAACTCATGTAGAGGAGAATCCACCAAATGGTTCTCTGTGCTTACTGAACAGGATTTAACAATGCCAAGCAGTAGAGCTATTTTTGCCTGGCTTAGGTATAGAGCACATCATAAACAATCACAACCCTTTCATATTACTATATATTAGACTTTTACAGAGCTTTCACACTCTAGTTTCAAACCATCATCACAGCAGCCCTGAAAGGTGGACAGGACAGGCATTAGAATCTCCATGTTAGAGATTATCAACCTCAATAACAGAGAAGAAGAAAGAATAGCCAATGCTTGCACTACAGCTTCATATCAGAGCAAGGTTTATAGTGCCAGCCCTACGCATTAACTCAAGTTTCCTTCCTCCCTGTTCCTATCTATTTCTCAGCCACTTAATGCTGTAGTTGTTTAAAGTCAATCACTGATTACTGCACTCCCATTAACCTACACATTACAATCCTAACAATAAAATCCATCATCATGAGCCGTTTTCAGAGAGAAGCTTGTGACCACTCTAAAAATCGCCAGAGATTTGCAATGCTTGATTTAAACAGAATCACATGGTTTTCTGTTCAAATCAGCTATCATTTTATCAAGAGACTAAAAAGATTGGTTTATTGTGTGTGCATGTAGGCTCAGAAGAGGCTCTAGGATTGGCTCAGCTAGCAATGGACAAATGGATAATGAGTAATCACATAATCACTCCTAATCTACTTTAGATTCACTTTGTTAGGATTTGGTGCATTTGATTGTTTCTGAGTTGGATACAATGTCTCTTTTCCAAAATTGAGTTCCACATTATAAGTTGGCATTGAGAAACCCGTTACTCTGGTGTTCTAACAGATATAAACTCTAATCAAAACTATTACAAAGATAACTCTATATCTGCATACAGAAGACTGAAGATACAGATATAAATCTCATTGCTACGACAAAGCTTGCATTAAAATCTCACCCTTGTTCTTCCCAGAAAGTAGAAGACCTATGATTCTGTCAACCCTCCTTACTTCAATTCCAGAGATCAACCAGGAGTTTTCTCATGGATAAGGCAGCTAATTCTGGTCCCTTTTAGTTTCCAGATCTTCCAGAGGAAATTCCAATGAAAACCCTGAAAGGAGATTGAGCACAAAAATAATGTCTGTCCCATTTAAGTGTTAATAAGCCTTTAAGTAGCAGAGCTTGAAAGAGAAATGATGAACTGTGGGCAGGAATGACAAGCTAAGTGAGTGGTATGGCATAGTGCCACATTTCAGGTCAACATGTTTTATCACGTCCATATATACAGGTAGTCTAGGGTTAAGGAGATGGCAGACCACCCCCAGGGATAAAGGAAAGCACACGTAGTTCTAAGAGCTTTGAGAATATAGACGATGTCATTTTATTGGTTCATACTAAGTGGATAGGAGGACAACTTTAATGCCATGTCACCTTGGGGATTTGGAATCATCTAGGAGCATGAGGAAAACTGACATCAGCTTGTTTACAGAGCTAAGACCTCAGGAATTGGTGTTGTCATCTAGAGATTGGCCCAGCGGGGCCCCCCCACCCCCCACAACACACACACACACAAACACAAAACTCACCGGGGAGGCAACACAGAAAGTTCCCAAACATGGGGCTCAGGTATTCTTGAAAAGAGAATTAATTTCTGGGTTCTATGTCAAAACAGAAGTAGATCAATTTCTTCATTTGGTCCTGGACTCACAAAATTAAAATCATGAAAATGTGGGGAGGCAAGCATGCCCAAAGAATGTACACCCTCCAATATAAGAAAGAATGAGGTAAGGGGGACACCGATATAGGAAACTCTTGGGTCTGTTATTGCCACTTTAAGAGGCTACGGGAAACTTCAATTCTTCCCTCCATTCCACTCAATATGTCTTTACCTCCTACTGGGACGGGGCTACATCAGGAGGCTGGTGTTCAGCCAGGAGAGTCCTGTGTAGGTTACTGTGCCCTACCTCTCCCCACATTCACTGTGCATGTGTCTTCCCAGTTGCCAAGGCTCTCTCATCTCACCTCCTACAGGAGACCTCTCAGACAGAAACACTAGATGGCAACGGCAGCCTTCCATACAGCTGCCAAAAATCATTTGTTTGGAAGATTTCATTTAGCATTTTGAACTGACATTAGTGTATTAAGTCAAAATAGGAATCTCTTAAGAAGTAGCAGAAAAGGCCGGGCGCGGTGGCTCAAGCCTGTAATCCCAGCACTTTGGGAGGCCGAGACGGGCGGATCACGAGGTCAGGAGATCGAGACCATCCTGGCTAACACAGTGAAACCCCGTCTCTACTAAAAATACAAAAACTTAGCCGGGCGAGGTGGCAGGCGCCTGTAGTCCCAGCTACTCGGGAGGCTGAGGCAGGAGAATGGCGTGAACCCGGGAGGCGGAGCTTGCAGTGAGCTGAGATCCGGCCACTGCACTCCAGCCTGGGTGACAGAGCGAGACTCCGTCTCAAAAAAAAAAAAAAAAAAAGAAGTAGCAGAAAATAGAGTATCTCCAGTTTTCTTGAATGTCAACTGTTAACCTTTATTGATTAAAAAAACTTGCATATAGTTTGAAAAAACTTAATTTCTAATTTTACATAAGAAAAAATTAATTTCCAACTATACTGAGGTGACTGACTTACTCAAGGTCAAATAACTAGTAGCCACTGGCTGCCCAAACTGGAACCACCTCTCACCAATCACCTTATCTCTTACCCTTCCCATTACATTAGGCAAAATGCAACTGATACTATTGAGGTGGAGGGTAATTAGTAAAGAGATTCAAACTATGGTTTTTCAGGCTCCAAGTTAACATTTTAAGTTTTTTTATATATATATAATTGTGTTTTTACTGCATGGGATTCTGTCATTTCTAGAACTTTGAAAATGGATATTTCTAGCTAAAATGAAAGAGAATTTTTGCATTTGGAGTTTAACACAACACCTTCTACAGTATTGATGTTTACAATTTGTTCCTTGATTCAGTATTTCCCTTTCCTGGAGGAGTGAATGAAGTCCGTTAGGTTCACAGTGGAACAGGGATAAGGGATGAGAAATTACTTAATGGGTACAATGTACTCTATTTGGGTGATGGTTACAGCCAACACCTAGACTTTACCACTGTGCAATATATCCATGTAACAAAACTGCATTTGTACCCCTTACAGTTACACAAATAAAAAACGTGTTTGTGACAGTTGTCTCTCCAAGCTGGGAGTGCATAAGCTCATCACCAGCTCCCCCATGGCGGGGAAAAGTCATTGCAGCCAATAACTTGTTCATAAAGTAAAACTAAGCAGTTTCATCCTCTCTGAAGTTCTCTGAATGATGGTGATAATAGTTAACATTGGAAGACTGGAATAAAATAATGGTTTTCGTTGTAGAAAAAGTACAGTTCAAGAAAAACTGTACTGTGAAATATGGTATTTCATAAAGATACCATAAAGTTGCCCCCATGGCAAGAAAATAAATATCTATCCACCTAAAGAACTTCTCAATTTTCTACTGAAGTGATGTGTTTAATGTTTAAAGTATACTGCTTCACATGTTTTTTTTGTTGTTCAAAAAAACCTGTTTATTTTAGTCAATTCAAGAAAATGTCAGTAAAACTGATTATTTGGCATTATGTTGGTAGATTTTTTAAACTTATAAAATATTTTGGATTTATAGATACATAGACAAAATAAGATAACAATGGATAGACTAACCACCACTCAGCTTTACGACATTTTAACATCTGCATTACGTGTTCCAGCTCTTTTATGAAATAAAACATAGGTATATTCAAGGATCCTGAGAACATATTATTTCCCTCTTTCCACAGAGGTAAAATAAATTTTATGTTTACCATTTTCAAACATATTCAAATTAATTTTAATTCATCCGTGTATTCAAAAATAATATACTATTTTTGCATACTTTAAAACTTTACATAAATGGTATAATACTGATGTTATAATTCTAAACTTTTTTTTGTTCTCTTAACATTTATGGATATTTTTGTTTTTATTTTTTAAATTTTAAGGTTCAGTGGTACATGTGCAGCTTTGTTATACAGGTAAATTGCACTTCACAGGGTTTTGGTGTACAGATTATTTTGTCTTCCAGGTACTAAGTGTAGTGCTTGACAGGTAGTTTTTTCATCCTCACCCTCCTCCTACCCTTCACCCTCAAGTAAGACCTGGTGAGTGTTGTTCCCTTCTTTGTGACCACATGTACTCAAAGTTTAGCTTCCACTTATAAGTGAGAACATGCAGTATTTGATTTTCTGTTCCTGTATTGGTTTGTTTAGGATGATGACCTCCAGCTCCACCCATGTTACTGCAAAGGACATGATCTCATTCTTTTTGTGGCTACATAGTATTCCATTGTCTATATGTACCACATTTAAAAACTCCAGTCTACGGTTGATGGGCTTTTAAATGGATTCCATGTCTTTGCTATTGTGAATAGTTGTTGGGTCAAATGGTAGTTCTGAGTTCTTTGAGAAGTCACCAAACTGCTTTCCACAAGAGCTGAACTAATGTATATTCCCACCAGTCACGTATATGAGTTCTCTTTTCTCCACAACATTGCCAGCATGTGTTATTTTTTGACATTTTAATAATAGCTATTTTGACTGGTGTGAGATTGTGGTTTTAATTTGCATTTCTCTGATGTGGAGTTTTTTTGTTTTGTTTTGTTTTTGTTTTTGTTTTTTGTCTTTTTTTTTTTTTTTTTTTTTTTTTTTTTTTTTTTTTTTTTTTTTTTGTTTTTTTTTTTTTTTTTTTTTTTTTTTTTTTTTTTTTTTTTTTTTTTGAGATAGGGTCTCACTCTGTCACCCAGGCTGGAGTGCAGTGGTTTGATCACAGCTCACTGCAACCTCTGCCTCCACAGGCTCAGGTGATCCTCCCACCTCAGCTTCCTGAGTAGCCACCACGCCTGGATAATTTTTATATTTTTTGTAGGGATGGAATCTCACTATGTTGCCCAGGCTGGTCTTGAACTTTTGGGCTCAAGTGATCCTCCCTCCTCAGCCTTCCAAAGTGCTAGGATTATAGGTGTGAGCCACTGTGCTCCATGTATGTTGAGCACTTTTTCATATGCTCAATGGTCACATGTATGTCTTCTTTTGAAAAGTGTCTTTTCGTGTCTTTTGCCCACTTTTTAATGGGGTTGTTTTTGTTTTGGGTTTTTTTTTTTTTTTTTTTTTTTGCTTGTAACTTTGTTTAAGTTCCTTATAGATTCTGCATATTAGACCTTTCGTCATATACATAGTTTGCAAATATTTTCTCGCATTCTGTAGGCTATCTGTTTACTCTATTGATAGTTTCTTTTGCTATGCAGAAGCTCTTACATTAAATTAGATCTCATTTGTCAATTTTACTCTTACTACAAAAAGAGCAATAATTGTTTGGTGTCTTTTGGCATCTTTGTCATGAAATTTTTGCCAGGGTTTATGTCCAGAATGGCATTTTCTGGGTTATCTTCCAGGGATTTTATAGTTTTAGGTTTTACATTTACGTCTTTAATCCATCTTGAGTTGATTTCTGTATATGGTGTAAGGAAGGGGTCCAGTTTCAATCTTCTGTGTATGGCTAGCCAGTTATCCCAGCACCATTTATTGAATAGGGAATCATTTCCCCATTGCTTGTTTTTGTCAGCATTGTCAACAATCAGATGGTTGTGGGTTTGCAATGTTATTTCTGGGCTATTTTGTTCCTTTGGTTTCTTGTATCAGTTTTTGAATGAGTACCATGCTTTTTTGATGACTGTAGGCTTACAATATAGTTTCAAATCTGGTAATGTGATGCCTATAGCTTTGTTCTTTTTGCTTAGGATTACCTTTGCTATTCAAGCTCTTTTTTTATTTCATATAAACTTTAAAATAGTTTCTTCTAATTCTGTGAAGAATGTCATTGGTGGCTTGATAAGATTAGCATTAAATCTATAACTTACTTTGGACAGTGTGGTCATTTTAGCAGTTTTAATTCTTCCTATCGATGAGCATGGAATATTGTTCCATTTGTTTATGCCTTCTCTGATTTCTTTGAGCGGTGTTTTGTAATTCTCATTGTAGAGCTCTTTCACTTCTTTGGTTAACTATATTCCTAGATATTTTATTCTTTTTAGGTTATTACTTCACATGTAATTAACTATAAAATTTTAAACAAAAATTCCCCTATGGTGGACATCATTCTGTCCCTCTGCACATTCTTTAATAGGAAGCCTATGAAAACATGATGTGGCCAAAGACTCTATTTCAATCCTGTTGTACAACAATTTTATTGTTTCAGGGTCTTGCCTTCAGCTCACTCAGGTTTATTCCCTAAGGCAAAGATTATTTTAAAGACAATAAATTAGAAGGAGCAGAAATCCCTCCTTTTTACCTACTAAGCCCCTGAACTATTATCTACATGTAGTTGCTCAGGTCTCAGAGGAGTCAAAAGAATAAACCTCAGGAGGTCCCTTCCAATGTCAGCAAGTTTTTTCTCTCTTGGCTGAATTTGGGTTAGTCTCACCCATCTGACCATTAAACTCCAGACCCCCTGAAGAGAATCGGCATCTCCTGACCTAGGTCTGAATATTCCTACTGCTGGCTCCTCACCTCTCTTCCTTCTTTAACCTCAAGGTAAAATGAGTGGAAGGGCCACTTAGGTTTAGGTTGGGTTTGAGCACAGGAATTAACACTCACTTCTGTTCTACTGAATTCCCAGAATGATGAAGGAGATTCTCTCACTTACCCAAGGAGCATGGACTACTCTAGGTAATGGGAGGTAAAAACATGGGACCCCAAATAAAAGCATTATGGAGACAGTCCTCTCAGACCTAATTATGACCCCCTTTCCAGAATCACCACAGTAGTTTTCAGGTCCAGGAACAGATTAGGACTGAGTGTATACATTTTTTAAAAGCCAGTGGCAAAGGAAAAGCCAACAGCCAAACAGACAAAAAACAATAATTATCCAAGCCCATATTGAGCCTCTAATAGGCATCAAGCATTGTACCAGGTATTATATTTTAAAATCAAGACAATAGAATAAAAAATTTCTACCATCCTGTATCTTACACAATAGTAAAGACAAATGGCTAAAGAAAAAGTCAAATTTGAACCAAGTCTAGAGTGTTGAGTAGAATTGGGGGAAAAAATACAAAGAAGTTTGTATGGCAAGTGAAAGAATGCATTTGTGGATGAATTGAGGCGACAATGACTAAGTGAACTATAAAAAGGTAGACAAGAGCAGGCCATATGAGCATTTATTTGGGACAATAGTTGACGATAGAATTAGACTGACATTACAGAAGCAAATATTTTGATCAGTAACCCCAGAATCAATCTATTTACTTATGCATTTAGTAAATAGCTGCTACAGACCAAAAGTAGGTCCTGAGGAGGCAAGGGGAATTTAAACATGGCAGAAAGCAGGGCCAGCAGGGGACTGTAATGACACAAGAAAACAAAGCAGAATTTGGAAACAAAGACAGGGACATCACAGAAAGTTTCATAGAAGGAAATGAGACTGATCCAAGTATTAGAGGATAAGTAGGACTCTAGCCAGTTAATGCAAGAGAAAGACAGAGAAATGAGCATGTGCAAAGAAACCAGCCTAGAGTGTGTGCTTCTCCCCTTTTTGTTTTGGTCATTCTTTCATTTTTTTAAAATTTATTATTACTATTAGTTTGGTTTAAGAAATCATAATTATATACATTTATGAGGTACAATTATGTGATGTTTTGATACATTTATACAACGTGGCATGATTAAGTCAGGCTAATAAGATATCCATCACCTCACCTACCTATCATTTTTTATGGTGAGACATTTGAAATGTACCCTCAGTCATTTTGAAATACATAATACATTATTATTTACTATAGCCATTCTGCTGTACAATAGATCTCAAAGCCTCTTCCTCCTCTCTATCTGAAACTAGCATGTGCTTTTTAAACGTTGGAACAAGTGGTAAGAGAATGAAGTTGGTGAGAGAGGAGGCATGGGGTGACATACAGGACAAGTCAGAGATGGCTCCAGGTGTCACATGTTGCTCTTTGGAGGCTCCGTATGGGCTTTAAAATAATTGAATCATAAAATGAGGATTGCAGTTTCTGAAGATTATTCAAGCAGGTAAGCATGAAGAATGGATTAGATTAGGTGTCTGTGGAAACAGGGTATCTCAGTGATAGGTAAGAATTCTAACATCATGGCAGCAAGGGGATGGCAAAAGGTGTCCATTTAACTTGCCCTTGGATTTCATGAAGTAGTCTTCTTTTTGCACTATTCCCAAAAGTTGGTGGCCCAGCCAAAAGTAAATTACTTTCAATGGTACTGCACAGAGAAAATCCTTGGAAAAAAAATAACTCCTACTTATCCAAAATTGACCTCTAAATGTTTTTTGTTTTTTTGCAGCGGGGCGGGGGGCGATTTTTGTTTTGTTTCTTGAGACAGGGTCTCACTCTGTCACCTAGGCTGGAGTGCAGTGGCACGATCTCAGCTCATTGCAGCCTCTGCCTCCCAGATGCAAGTGATTCTCCTGCCTCAGCCACAGAAGTGGCTGGGACTACAGGCGCACACCACCACACTCGGCTAATTTTTGTGTTTTTAGTAGAGATGGGGTTTCGTCATGTTGCCCAGGCTGGTCTCAAACTCCTGACCTCAAGTGATCCGCCCACCTCATCCTCCCAAACTGCTAGGATTACAAGTGTGAGCCACCACTGCTGGCTCTCATTGTGTTTTAATGTAGTTTCCTACTGAAAAAAATGTTCAGGTGTATGTCCCTCTCTTACAAATGTGAACTCATTTAGAAAATGATATTATTTCTGTATAACACTGGCCCTGCCAATAATAAATCCTTCAAAGAGAGTGTTCTACAGCAAGTCTCCAGACTCCCCTCCCAAACACTCCAGTGTGTCAATTTAAAATTCAATTTGAAAAGATTACCTCCCCTGAATCTAAAATAAAAGTTGAAAAATAAAAAGAAAGGAAAGGAAAAAATAAGTTACATAAACAAACAAAAAACAAGCAAACAACAACAACAAAAAAAAACAGGTGGTTTAACAGTATAGAATGCATAGTTTTACTAGATTTTTATATGAATGGTATTTTTACTATTGAAAACAATTCATTAGGTTTTCTCATAATTTCTCTATTGCTTTATTTATTTAAAATGTGTAATCAAAGAAAACTTTTCATAGAACCTTCTAAACTGAATGAAGAAAGAGAGAGAGAGATTGTCAGAATGTTATTGCACGTGCAATTTCCCAACCAGCTTTCCCGTAGCCTATAATGGAGCAGTTGAATTTTAAAGCAACATCCTGTTTACGTTTTATCTTTTTTACTCAGAATCAGCTTCTTCATTGTTGGGGTGATGTGCATGAGCAATCCCTGCCAGCTTTGCATCATCATAGATTTGCATCTCTTTTATGAGGCAGTGCAGTGAAAGGGCCTGGCTTCTGGCGTGAGTGTAATCTCCAGCTGTGTCATGGTGTAGCTCTGCTTTCTCTTGCAGTTTTCCTGATCTCTCTATGCTTCAGTTTCCTCTACATTGACTACATATATTTCCCAGTTATTTAGCACCAAGTTAAAGTGCAAATAATATATAAACTGTGATAATTCTTGCTCTAGAAGTGAAAAAATAGAGGCTCAGCTGGAAGCTAACTAAATTGCACAGGGCTCAACAACTGTTAAAATGTAGGCGGTAGTATTTGGAACACGGCAACATAATTTCTGCTCCTCCCACACTGATTCTTGCATGCTGTTATGGTTTTGCTTGTTTTTGTTTATTATTTACAAAAAATAATCATTTTTGGAATGAAGAAATAATCAGTTTCAGCATGCCTTCTATTCCCATACATTAAAGCATTCAATCATCTCCAAACCCTAGGAGGCAAACGTTATTTCTTGCATTTTTGTGCAAGAAGGCTGAGGCTCAAAGTGCTGATACTTCTTACCCTAAGTATGTAGTGTCACTGTGTCTGTGACACAGATCCAGAGATATGTACTCTGGATACAAACACTATGCTCATCCCCCTAAACCAGATGCCCCAACCATGTCCATGGTGCCCACTCTCAACCAACATCCAAAGCCACATTCTGCAAATCATGCTATTTTTCATGTTTGTTTAGAGTTGCCTACATTTGCTACTACTGCTCACACTTTCTCAAAATGCTTATAAAATTACAAGATTATGTATTTAGTTTCTCCTCCAGGTCTCCCCAGAGTTTATCACAAACTTAGTCAATGTTTAATTCCAGGATTCTGCTTTCATGCACCACCATGCCCAGCTAATTTTTTTTTTCTTTTTTTCTTTTTTTTTTAAATTTTTAGTAGAGATGGGATTTCACCATGTTGGCCAGGCTGGTCTAGAACTCCTGACCTCTGGTGATTCACCCGCCTCCGCCTCCCAAAGTGCTGGGATTACAGGCGTGAGCCATTGCACCGGGCCGATACTTTTTCTGATAGGAATTTTCCATGACTATAATCATTTACAAGTTAATTGAAGATATTGTGCCGTAATATCTGTGAATCTAAAGAATTAAACACATGTTCAATGCAAGGTGCTTGTTCCTAATTGCTTGACAGTATAGTGCTGAAATGCTCTTCTAGAACTCACTTTTCTAAATAAGATTGTAGTTAGCAATTATTCTACGTCTTCCTTGTGTGTTTTTATTTCCGCATAAAGAAAAAAATATAATTTTGTAGCATTTTCTAAAAACTTAACTCATAGTTTTAGTTTTTTCAGCCTTCAGGAAATTATGTTTCCAAATTCATGCTGTTTGTTTTCTGAAACTAGTTTATATGCACTCTTCCCATGTGTGAGATTAAAAGTCCTTCAAAATGTGGAACAAATGAAAACATTTGCTGTGTATCCACACTTTATGTTACATAATGATTTGTTTTTTGATGAAATGAAAAGGATAGAAGAATGAATGAGGTAGAGAGAGACAATATAATGAAGGTGATGCATTCGCCTGGTTGGGCTGCCATAACAAATTAACCACCACAGTGTAAAAAATAGAATTTTACTTTCTCACAGTTCTGGAGACCAAAAAGTCCAGGATAAAGTTTCTGTCAGGATTTGGTTTCTGGTAAGGACTCTGTTCCTGGCTTGCGAAAGATCACCTTTTCTCTGTGTCCTCACATGGTGGGGAGAGAGAAAGAATATGAAAGAGAGAGAAAGGGAGACAGAAACACAGAGCGTGCGAGCAAGTGAGAGAGGGCACTTCCTCTTCTAATAAGGCCACAGTCCTATTGAATTAGGGTGCCACCTTCATTATCTCATTTAACATTAATTACCTCCCAAAGATCCTATCTGCAGATGCAGTCACACTGGGGGTTAGCGCTTCAGCATGTGAATTTTGGGAGCCACAATTCAGTCCATAGCATATGATAATGGAGTGTGTAGATAAAATCAACCTGCCAGTTGTATCAGACTGACTTCTGGGTGGAAAGCCGGAGTATGGGGAGTACAATACAACAGTGACAATAGCAGTGCTGCTGTCAAGTAGTGACACTGATCATTGTTATAAAATGTCTGGCAACAGATGTTCTTTGTTCATGCAAGCTTTGCTTCTAAGCATGGAACTCAAAAGTTAATTCTTTAGGAAATTGTGCTAATTAAGGTCCACAATACATTTATTCTCCACAGAAGTTTAAGAAGTTAGGAAATTCCCAAAGGCAAGGTTATATTTACTAGTTAATCAGCCAGTTTTTAAATATACATATATATTTAAATATATAATTATGTTACAATAATATATAAACATATATATTTAAGCATATATATGTGTGTATATATATTGTTTTAACATAATTTTAAAGCCAAAGGGTAGTGAAATTATATGGAATAAAATCATTATACAGCTCAGTTAAAATTCTATTTGGAACCATATCCACAAAGTTGAATCGTATTTAATGGCAAATCTTGAGAAAATTGTCAACACAAAAGCCTTTGAGTAGGAAGAGGATTTGGTGAATGATTTCCTTTTGTTTAGAAAGAAAAGAGGTATATTTAGAGAATGGCTACATCGAACTATTGAATTATTTAGCTCTCATTCTAATTTCATATCTTGTAGTAATCTCTACATGATAAATTATAAATATTTTTGATACAATACAGAGGATTGCATATATATTTCCTAAAACTAGACTCTGGGTGTTAGCAATGTGAAGCTGTATTTGTTAGAACATTGAGAAAAATTGCTCATTAAAAGTTATACATTATGTTTTTCATAAACAGTTGAAAATGTTTACAACCTCGTAATAGTCTCATCAATCTTGTTATAATTAATACTGCAGGTATATAAAAACTGAGTGGATTCTACATTTGTTTAATGGGGTTGGCATCCACACATAACTGTGTGACCTAACAGTTTAAGGGCAAAAATACAAATTTGTTATATCCAAATAAAACCTATGGCTAGAAGAATGAAGTACAAGAACTATGTAGTGGCTTTTGCTAGTTTTCACGTTCTTCAAAATATTGAAGTTTCAAGCTAGTGTAGGAGTACTGAGTCTAAAACTGTAATTAAAAGATTAGTTCAAGTTATAACTAATGGCAATCACTCTGATTTTGAAATCTGGAAAGACAATCTGCCCATCTGTCTCAGAATCTCTCTGTCTCTTACAATCAATCTTACTCATCCTATTTCAAAAAAAAAAAAAAAAACACACACACAAAAAAAGGTGTGAGTCTTTCTAAATAACATTAGTTTGATAAACACCCATAAAACTGACAGTTGCAGTTTTTATGAGTTATTATGTGACAACTCCTCATCATGACCCATCCTGGTAAAATTTTGCAACATAAAATGAGTTGAGAAGTATGAGCACACTAATAACAGAAATGTATTTGATAGTGTGGTACTCAGCATTTTAAAACTACACCACAACAGTAACTGCCTCTCTGGCCTAGTTGGGAGATAATTTCATTCTTTGGAGGGTGGAACAAAGGTGATTTCCCCAAGCACAGTAAATGAGTCAGGGGAAATGAGCTGTTTTCACAATTAAGTGGTGGTGAGCTGAGGATAGGTGAAAGTAAAATAGTGATTGCCAGGGCCTCAGAGGAGGGGAGAACAGAGAATTATTGGTTAATATGTATAGTTTGTGTTTTACAAGATGAAGATTCTAAAGATGAATGGCAGTGATGGTAGCCCAACAATATGAATGTACTTAATACCACTGAACCGTGTACTTCAAAATGGTTGAGACAGTGCATTTTATGTTATGTATATTTTACCATAATTAAAACCGGGAGGAAAAAGAGAAGGAGAGAGGATTGCCTAAAATAAACTACCATTGGATGGCCTGTTCACTACAGAAAGAGTTTGTGCTGTTTTGCAGCTATAAGAACACCCACAATTTCTAACCTGTTTATCTGAGAATCCAAATATCTTCCATCTAACTTGACTGAAAGGAAACATTAAGCAGTGTTTCCTATAACCAATTTTCTGAAAGAGACATGCTAAATGCAAAGGACTGCATGTCTTTCTTTTAGTGAGCTTTATGAATGAATTGGAAGACAATGGTGGGGAAGAGGAAGATGGAAGAGGGACAGAGAAAAAGAGAGAGAAATCTTTATATAAACAGATATGTAGTTGAGTTGGCTGGGCTCTGTAGCGTTTCTCACTATGTCTAGAATACTACACTTTCATCCCTACTTTAAGGTCAACTGTTAGGGAAGTGCTATACAGAATCTGCCTCATATTTTAAGAACTTCCCAGAGCAATTATGCAGATTATCCCACCAACATAGCTGAAGACTTGGGGAGGTTCCTATGGAGTGGTTGAAATACGAAAGTGGGATTTTGGCACACATTTACTGCCTGAATACCCTGCACATGTACCCCCAAACATTAAATCAAAGTTGAAAAGAAAATAAAAAAATAAAAATTACATTTATCCTCAAAATCTTGTCTCTTTCCCTCTAGCTGTATGTAAGGTGGATACCATGCAAGGAGAAAATGTGAATTTTTCCAGCACATTTGTCTTGTTGGGCTTCTCGGAGCATCCATAGCTAGAGATTCCTCTCTTTGGAGTGGTCCTGGTTTCCTTCATCCTCACCTTGATGGGAAACAGCTCCATCATCCTTCTCTCCCTCATGGAGCCCAGACTCCAGACCCTCATGTACTTCTTCCTGGACAATCTCTGTGTGCTCAACCTTTGTGTCACCTTCACCATTGTACCACAGCTGCTGGCCAACCTCTGGAGACCAGGGAAGACAATTGCTTCCTGGGGCTGCATCACGCAGGCCTACCTATTCCACTGGACAGGTTGCACTGAATGTGCCCTGCTGACAGTAATGGCTTTTGATTGCCATGTGACTATCTGCCAGCACCTCAGGTACACACTCATTATGCGTCCCTGGGTGTGTGTGCAGCTGGCAGCTGCAGGCTGTTCCAGTGGCCTGGCCAATTCCCTGATCCAAGCCATGCTCACCTTCCAGCTTCAATGCTGTGGTCACCACACCCTGGATCACTTCTGTGAGGTGCCTGTTCTGATCAAGCTGGCCTGTGGTGACACCACTGCTAATGACCTGTCCCTGACTGTAGGTGCTATCCCTTTTGCACTGGTGGCACCCCTGCTTGTGCTCATCTCTTACGCCTTCATTGTGAGGGCTGTACTGAAGTTATCTTCAGCCAAAGGAAGGCACAAGGCTCTCAGCACCTGCAGTTCCCACTTGGTGGTCGTCATCATGTACTTTGGGTCAGCAATCTACATGTACGTCCAGCACTCTGCCAATAATACTCAAGCCAAGTTCATGTCTTTTTTCTACTCTGTTGTCACTCCACTGCTCAAACCATTCATCTACACCCTGAGAAATAAGAAAGTGAAGAGGGCATGGAGTAGGATCCTACTATCCTAGGGTAGGGTGGTCTTGAAAAGCCAGATAATCTCTGCCTGCATGCATCCATTAATAATAGCATGTCGGCTTTCCAAATGAGTGTCCACAAGCTCCAAGGAAAGAGTTCCCATCTCTCAACATGAGCTACCCTGATGTCTGCAGAAGCTCTTTTGACTAGAAAGTGCTATCTTCTGAAATCCCAAATAGAGCCATTGTGCTTCTCTTGACCCTTCCCAAATGTCTTCCTTTTCAGTGGACACAATGGGCAGCATGGTCCATCCATCTATGCGAAGGTGAACAACACCATCTTTTCAAATCTCTTCCTGTAACTTCTCCCTTTTACCAGATGCTCTCAAGTAAATTTGCTAGAACACTTGAATAGGTCCCAAGAAGATTTCTAAATAAGACTTATTGGATTGATATGTGTCCTACTCAACTACTCATTCTAACCTCTCCTGTTTCCAAGAAACTCATGCCCTCCCTCCTTCCTCCAACACCTTGTCACCCTACAATTTATTCCATTCTTACTTCATCCATGTCCTCACAATCCATCTCATTCATTTATGAGATAATAATTTCAGCCTCACCATAACAGATTTACTTCTTTCAACTAATTTATGACAAATTTGATTCTATATATCTTATTTTATATATTTATGAGCCATCATCTGCATTCGTCTAATTTCTCTGTTTCATTGTATTCTTCTAGAGATTAGACAGCCTTCTTCCATTGTATACTGATCACTAAATATTAAGCTCTAAATGCCTAAGACATAAGACATGGAACAGTGATTGAACAGAGATTTAAACTAAGGATTAATAGAGTACAAAGGGGATCCCAATTTATTTGAACTCCAGAAGCACATAATGTCCTTGTCGAATTTGTTTTCACCGCTTGCCAAAGCCATAGGAGACTCCCTTTTCTGAATGATGCCTACTTTTTAAAGTATGTATTTTTTAAATCTTTTTTTTTTTGACATGGGATCTCGCTCTGTCGCCCAGGTTGGAGTGCAATGGCACCATCTCGGCTCACTACAACCTCTGCCTCCTGGGTTCAAGTGATTTTCCTGCGTCAGCCTCCCGAGTAGTTAGGATTACAGGCACCTACCACCAAACCTGGCTAATTTTTGTATTTTTAGTAGAGACGGGGTTTTGCCATGTTGGTCAGAATGGTCCTGAACTCCTGACCTGATCACTCAGGTGATCCACCCACGTCAGCCTCCCAGAGTGCTGGGATTACAGGCGTGAGCCACTGAGCCCGGCCTAAATTCTTTTCTATAGAGACAGGGTCCTCCTGTATTGCCCAGGCTGGTCTCAAACTCAGGCAATCTTCCCAGCTTGGCCTCCCAAAATACTGGTATTACAGTCATGAGCCACTGTGCCTGGGCTGGAAGATAACTACTTTTGATCTCTCATAACAAATAGAGGGGAATTTAACCAGAAACTTACAGCAAAAAAAATATATACTATCCATTTATTCCCTACTCATAATATTATTTAAAAGTAGATACGATCAAAAACTAGGTCCAAGCCTCTCCTTTATGAAATGCCCCACTTTTGCTCTTTTTTATTTGTTTGTTTTTTTAAGAGAAAGGATTTGGCTCTGTAACCCAGGCTGGAGTACAGTAGCACAATCATAGCTTACTGCATCCTTGAACTCCTCCTGGGCTCAAAAAATTTAATTTAATTTAAGTTTAAAGCTGGTTATCCTTTAGAGTCTATGACTTGCCTTTTTGGTTTTTATTTTGTGTGTGTGCATTTTGTATTTGTTTGTTTGTTTGTTTTTTATTGTTTGTTTGTTTTGAGACAAGATCTCACTCTGGCACCCAGACTGGAGTGCAGTGGCAGGATCATGGTTCACTGCAGCCTTGACCTCCAGGGTTCAAGCAATCCTCCCACCTCAGGTTCTCAAGTAGCTGGGACTACAGGTGCATGCTACCACACCTGGCTAACTTTTTTATTTTGCACAGGCAGGATCTCACTATGTCGCCCAGCTGGTCTTGAACTCCTGGCCTCAAGTCATCCTCCTGCTTCAGGCTCCCTGCCTCAGTTTCCCAAGTAGTTGAGACCACAAGTGGGCACCATGATGCCCAGCTAAATGAAATGCCTTCCTTTTTCCATGTATCTAAACAGAAATTGACTTCCCAGCCCAACATTGTTGAGATGAAGACAAATGCTTTGCACATAATGAGGCATCTGCTTCAAAGTGGGCATGGTTCTGAACATCTGATCCCTCGCTAACATTTCCTAAGGCAGAGAAGACAGTCGGGTGGTATCAAATCAGAGCTCCATAGTTCATTTGGACTAAATTTGATGGGCAGGTTCCTCTCTTATCGTTATAACTTCAAAGAGAAAGCAAGTATACTTTTTTCTCAGAAAGTTTGAACATTTGACATGTTCTACTTGTTGTAACTTTTGAAATTTTCTGTGTGGAAAGGGTTCAGAAAAATCCTGCTGTAAACAATTTTATTGTCAGATTATTAACACTAACTTGTTTTCCAAAAGAGAGAGAAAACATTAAGGGCCCAGGATCCTTCATGAGAAATTGAACAATAGAGTGCCAGAGGGTACACTAGTGAGATCTCTGACAAGAAGAGAGGTTTACTTCTGAGAAAAGATGTTTTGAACCAGTGAGCATTGATTTACAAAGGGAGATATCAAAGAGTAGAGCCAACCGGCCGCTCAGACTGGGGCAGAAGATTGTTAGGAATGCACTTCCATCTTGAGTATAAACCACTAATGCATATGCTCAGAGTCTGTGCAACACTTTATAAAAACCCACAAGAAAGCAGCTTTATAGAAGAGAAGTGATTGGAAAAGGTGATAGAAGATAAGAGTGTAGTCCTTCCGTCAGCAAGCCAATGCATTCTCTACCCTACCAAATCTCCCCGAAATGCCAAACATCTGTGGTCCACAAGGAATCAAAAACCAAAAGCAGCAGTGGCTTGATGTGTCTCACCAACTGTGAGAGCTTTATTCATCCAGCTACATCCATCTCCACTGTGAGAATGTTTCTGTTATGTGATAAGAGTGCAGGGCTTCCCTTCCCTGGATGATAAAACTCTGCCTTTGGACTCCTTAGATCCATTCCATTGTTTGCTATTCTGCCATTGTAAAAAAACAAAACAAAACAAAACAAAACAAACAAAAAAAGCTGATGGTTCATTTTCTAGCTTTCCTTGGTTACATTCTAGGTACAAAGAAGGACACTTTGCTTGGCTTGATAACAGAAGCATGTTTATAAATAGTAATGAAAGTAGATCATATATCCTCATGACTCATCTCAGCCATTGAGTGACTTTTCTCAAATGATTCTCAGAGTGTGTCTTCATTTATCTCCAATATGATGGAGAGACTTGCTGTGGCTTCCTGCTATGAATTTAATATTTAGCTTCTCCCAGAATTCATATGTTGAAGCCTTGACCCCCAGTGTGATGGCATTTGGAGGTGGGACTCTTAGGAGGTAATTAGGTCACGAAAGTGAAGTCCTCATGATGGGATTAGGGCCTTTACAAGAAGAGATGCGAAAGATGATCTCTCTCTCTCTCTCTCTGTGTCTCTCTCTCTCTGTCTCTCATATACACGCGTGTGCACACACACACACACACAGAGGCAAGAAAGCAGTCATCTGTAAGGAGCCTCACCAGAAACTGAATCTTCCAGGACCTTGATTTTGGATTTCCCGGACTCTGGAACTGTAGAGAATAAATGTCTGGTGTCTGAGCCACTCAGTGTGCAGTATTTATTTTAAGACAGCCCAAGTAGACTAAGACACTCCCTACACATGGACTGAAGACACCTCATTTCCCTGTGGTTGGAACTTGCAGCCTGCTATATCCTGAGATGAGGGCATTTGGCTTCCCATCCACAGAGGCAATTCAAAACCACTGGGAATGAAAGGGAGTCTCAAGAGGTAATACATGAAGGCTTAAAATAAACCTCTGGGAATTGAGCAGTACATTAGAGGATACTGTGAAGCCACGAGAAATAAGTGAGAGAACAGGTGTACCTGTGCAACAGATCACCCAGGGTATAAATAACCAACAGGTTAGCTGGACATCGTACTGTGTGCCTGTAGTCCCAGCTGCTTGGGAGGCAGAGGTTGGAGAATCTCTTGAGCTCAGGAATTTAAGGCTGCACTGAGCTATGATCACGCCACCTCACTCCAGCCTGGGTAACAAAATGAGACCCTGTCTCTAAGTTTAAAAAATAAAAAACAACAGATACTAAGGTGCTCTGCAATGCCCTGCAATTTGGCATGTGTGTATACATATGTGTTTAAAAGAAATTAGGTTATTTTAGGTTTCTACAATCTTTACAGAAATACCTTCCTTATGGAAACTTGCAGCTTCACTTCCACACACTTGGAGTTCTTAGAATGCCCCCACATGAAATTAATACAGTCATTCTACAGCAATCCAACATCATTAATTAGTTAATTTTGGTCAGTTCTATCACCACTGACCCCAGTCTTAAAATCTACCACAAAGCCAAAGGTTTAACAAAAGGTGGTTGAAAGAATTACTCTAGAATTTCCTGTTGCAAGTACTGTGATCCCTAAACCAATTATGCACAAAAGACACTAGGACTTCAACAGAGTGATGGGAGTAAAGACAGGTCTCCTTACAGAGAAAACGTGGTTCCCAGCTTTGGAGAGCCCAGTGAAGCTCTCAGTTTCTTGGAGTCCCCAAAGTCTAATGGTGCACACAATGGAATAAGCAGAATGGGACTATAAGGCAGATTCTTCCACTCACTGATTCTTAGTCTCACACTGGCGTGAGCAGATAACACTGAGCTGAGCCTTATAGAATGCAGTGAAATGTCCTGGATGAGAGAGGAAGTGGGGAGAATATTCCAAGAGAGGAAAGAGCATTTAAAAGGTATATTTCATTTTTGGAAAATTCCTCCCCTTTATCCTCGTTAGCAAACCCAGTCCTCATTTTCAAACCAGTCAGGCCAACCAGACTTACTTTTCACCTGAAAAGGCCTCTGTCGACTCTTAATTAAATAAGCGTGTTAAACACTTCCATGTGGGAGCCAAAGCCTGTGTACACATGGACACAGAGTGTGGAATAATAGGCACTGGAGCCTCGGAAGGGTGTAAGAGTGGGAGGGGTGAGGGATGGGAAATTGCCGAGTGTGGTGCATCCTCTTCAGGTGATGATTACCTAAACGCCCTCATTCACCACGAGCAGTCTAGCCACGTCTCAAAGGTGCACTTACATCCTTAGTAATTTATACAAATAAACAAATGCATCCCCGTGACTTTTTTTCAAGCCTGCATTCTAACTCTAGGATAGGTATTAACAGAGAGATGAGAAGGAGGAAAAAGGAAACCAGTACCCGGGATGGATGGGGGGCCCCGGCGCCGCAGCGTGCTCGCCCCCTGGTGGGCATCAGGTGATGCTGCCTCCAGCAGTTCCTACCTAAGCTCTCGCAGTGCTTTCTCTCTGCCATAAATGATACTTTTTTTTTTTTTAAGTATCCCTTTAATGAGGATTTTGGGCCATAGAGCAGTGCTTCTTAGTCGTCTTCAGGAAGGGTTAAAGGAACACTTTTTTACTGTGAAGTGGAAGAAAAGTGATTGTGAAGAGGGAGGGGGGAAGAAGTAACCCGTGAAAGTTGAAGCAAATCGTCTACAGTATCTCTCAAACGTGATTTCTCGGTTTCCTTGTAATACTTCTCCTGCAGCATTTGGGAATTTCAGAAATTATTTTACTTTAGAATGAAAGATAACAGAGGATAGTAGCCACCTCGTTTCTGATCTTAAAACTTGAGTGGGGGTGGAAATGGGTTTTTTTTTGTTTTTTTTTTTTTTTTTTTTGAGGCGGAGTCTCGCTCTGTCGCCCAGGCTGGAGTGCAGTGGCCGGATCTCAGCTCACTGCAAGCTCCGCCTCCTGGGTTTACGCCATTCTCCTGCCTCAGCCTCCCGAGTAGCTGGGACTACAGGCGCCCGCCACCTCGCCCGGCTAGTTTTTTGTATTTTTAGTAGAGACGGGGTTTCACCGTGTTAGCCAGGATGGTCTTGATCTCCTGACCTCGTGATCCGCCCGTCTCGGCCTCCCAAAGTGCTGGGATTACAGGCTTGAGCCAGGAAATGGGTTTTTAGTAAGCGAGTCTTGCCAGTACTGTGTGCCTTGAATATCTGACATATTCCCCAGGGCAGAATGAGGAAGAAGGGGCGGCAGAGGCAGCAACACACAGGATTTCAACAGAATCAGATAATTGGAATTGCAGAGTAACCAAAGAGCCCTGAGTAAAACCAGCAACACCATGAAGATATGAAATGGCAGCTCATTTCACACTGAAATCACTGCCATGTCAAGAAAATTCACTAGGATTTCACCACTGCATAGCTTGGGGAGGAAAGGATCCTGCCACTATAAAAGATGAGTACGGCCCGGGCGTGGTGGCTCACACCTGTAATCCTAGCACTTTGGGAGGCCTAGGTGGGTGGATCACCTGAGGTCAGAGGTTCAAGACCAGCCTGACCAACATGACGAAACCCTGTCTCTACTAAAAATACAAAAATTAGCTGAGCATGGTGGCGAGGCCTGTAATCCCAACTACTCAGGAGGCTGAGGCAGAAGAATTGCCTGAACCTGGGGGGCGGAGCTTGCAGTGAGCCCAGATCAGGCCACTGCTCTCCAGCCTGGGCGACTGAGCAAGACTCCAAAAAAAACAAAAAAAAAGATGAGTATGATCTTACCCAGCCCACGTAAAGGGATTTCCCTCCATTTCCCACAGTAATAAAGCAAAGTACATGAAAACTACATGATATTACCCATTTCTTTGCATGCTGACTAATATATGCCATATAATATATAATATAATGCATAATATAATATACATTATATATAATAAATATAATATTTATGATTAATTTAATATACAATGTAGCATATAATTTATATCACTTATTTTTTAAGCTAAATACTGTAACTTTTTTAAGTTCTATTTTATTTTTAATTGACAAATAATAACTGTACATATTTATGAATTACAATGCAATATTTCAATATATGTGTATATATTGTGGAGTGATTCAGTTAGCCTATCCATCACCTCAAAGATTTATTATTTCTTGAGATGAGAACATTTAAAATCCCCTCTTTTAGCTTTTTTTTTTTTGAAATATGCAATATATTATTGTTCTTACTCTCTCTCTTAAATAGAGATGGGAGTTGCAGGGCAGGTCTCACCATGTTGCCCAGGCTGGTATCGAACTCCTGAGCTCCAGCAATCCACCTGCCTCAGCCTCCCAAAGTGCTGGGATTACAGGTGTGAGCCACCACACCCGATCAGAAATATACAATATATTATTCTTAACTATAGACACCTTGCTGTGCAACAGAGTACTTTTCAATAAACCCTGGTACTGAGGATCCTGGAAGAAATCTCTTTCTCAACAAAAGGCGTTTGTAAATCTCATTCTTAATTGGCAAATAATTAATAATAAGGTCCAAACTTACGTATTAGTATGTTCACCTTTGACTAGCTTTTCAGCACAAGAAATAACTCTTTTGTGAAACAGGTAATATGCATTCACAGCTGCTATTGGCCCTTGATTTGTAACATATAATTTAATTATAAAATTTACTTTTTATCTGAAAATCCACTGAATTTCTTTTTTATTAAATAACTGTTAAATATGCATTCCTGTGATGTCTTTCTAAAGTCTGAATGACAATTCTAAAGTAAATACTGTAGAGAGATGAGAAATAGAGAAAAGTTAAACTTTTATGCATATAATTTACATTTATATTATATGATACAATTTGTCATATAAAGGAACACATATTTTATTTGCACATATGTATATAATTCTATAAGCATGGAGAACTGTATTGAAGAACACTAGTATATATTTGTTTTCAGGGCTGAGGAGGACAGAGTGTTCCAGAGAAACAGTTCCTGAGCAAAGAGAGAGAAAGGCAAGTCTAGAAATCTGGAGAGCCCCTGGTTTTGCTCAAAGGACTTTTGACGCTTGGACAGCATTTTTCACCGGTTTACCACTTCTTCCATTTCTGCAAAGCCCTAGTTCATAAACACCATAGAACAAAGTATAATAGTAATAGAGCTTCAAACGACAAAGATTCTGCACAGCAAAGGATACAATTAACAAAATGAAAAGGTAACCTATGGATTGGAAAAAAATATCTGATAAGGGGTAAACACCCAACATTTATAAAGAACTCTTACAACTCAAAACTAAGAGAATATATAACTCAATGAAAAATGGGTAAAAGACCTGAATAGATACTTTACCAAAGAAGACATATAAATGACCAATAGGTATATGAAAAGGTGCCCAGTGTCACTAGTCATCAGGGAAATGCAAATCAAAACTACTGTGAGATAATACTTCACATGTGTTAGGATTGCTATTATCAAAAAGGCAAGAGAGAAGAAGTGTTGATGAGAATGTGGAAAGGGGGAGCTTGTACACTGTGGGTGGGAATGTGGATTGGTGCAGCCATTATGGACCACAGTTTGGAGATTCCTAAAGAAGTTAAAAACAAAACTCCTATATGATCCAGCAATTCCTCGTGTGGGTGTATACCTAAAGAAAATTAAGTAACCACCTCATAAAGACTTCTGCTCTCCCATGTTCATTGCAGCATTATTCACAATAGCCAAGGAACGAAGACAACCTAAGTGTCTGTCAATGAAGGAATAGACAGACTGTGAGCTTGCCAGCTAGATGGCTAGATAGACATAAGCATCTCACTGCCTTAAAAAGAAGGAAATGCCTCTCTCCACACTTCTGGCTTCAGATTAACCGCTGATATGCTCCCTTACACTATGGTTTTGATAGAGACAGGAGGCAGAGAAATTCTAGGCAGAAAAGGGTGGGGTCCCTGGTGAAGCCCCACCCTCAAGCCTAGAACCATGGCCCAAAGTGAGAACATCCCCATTTTTCTGCTCAAATGTTGCCTTTTCTCAAAGCCCCCTGGCCCGCCCATTCTGTACCCATAAAAACCCCAGGCTCCACTGGCAGAGGAACGGCAGAAAAGAAGAGAAGAGAAGAAGCAGCCAGATGTCAGAGAAGCAGCTTGACTTCAGAGGGACGGCTTGACAGTGGGACTTCAGAGAATAGCCTGGCCGGGGACAGCCAGAGTCCAGGGGATGACCACTTTCCCACTCCATACCCTTTCCAGCTCCCCTTGCCACTGAAAGCCACTTTCATCAACAATAAAATCCTCTGTATTCACCACCCTCCAAAAAAAAAAAAGAAGGAAATGCTGCCATTTATCCATAATTTGAATAGACCTGGAGGATATTATGCTAAGTGAAATAAGCCAGACAGAAAAAGAAAAATATTGCATGATCTCACTTATATATGGAATCTGAAAAAAAGATCAAATATACAGATTGAGAGAATAAAACAGTGGTTGGGGTTTAGGCAATGGAGAAAGGTAGATGAAAGGATACAAAGTAGCAGATATGCAGAATGGACAAGTTGGAAGATCTAATGTACAGCATAACTTAAGGACCAGAGTTAATAAAGCATATTAGACTCAGAATTTTTGCTGAGTAGATTACAGTTGCTTTTCTCCTCTTGCCATCAGCTGGCACAGATAGCTATGAGGTGATGGCTATGGTAATTGTTTCACCATAGTAACCATTTTACTACCTCTATATGCATCCCATAATATCATGTGGTATGCCTTAAGCATGCACAATAAAATTTATTTTAAAAAAAAAGAATAAAGCTTTTCATGTAAAGCTCTTCCCACCCATTTGTCGAACTAGAATTTTTAATTTTAACTTAATACCTTATTTAACTCACTTTTAAGTATGAAAAGTGACAAACTGTGGTACAGTGATAATGCATCCTAACGCTAGTAAGAAGACTATTATTTGCATTTTCTTCTAGACTCACATAAAGCATTTTACTGTCTTTCTACATCACGTATTAGCCCTGGACTCTGTCAGATTTATTTAATAATTATAGAAACTATTTGGAAGTAATTATAAATTAATTATTTTGGAAAAATCTCACTAGTTATAATCTGTCAGCAAATACGAAGAGTTACTGAAGTTTATAATTCAGAGCCATACTCTCACATGACCTGAAATGCTTTTTAAAGTATAATGTTTCACAAATACAAATTAAAATTTGTTGTGGTAAGTTATCTGTCACACTACGTCTCTCACAAAGGGTACTATTTAATCTTTCTATTTCCTTCTTTACCATTCCTCCTATTCTCATTTTTTTTTCCTTTTTAAAAAAATATTGTTTTTTAAATCTTACTTTACTTAATATTTCTTAATTCCCAGATCTTACATTATAAGACTTCATTTTTTTCCAACATGGTTTTTCCTGTCTGGTTAATCTGAAAATGTAGTCCTTATACATGAAATCTAATTTTGCAATGCTTTCCTGCTGAAGCAGTCCTTCATTTTCCTTTCATTTGTAGCTAACCACATGTTTGTATCTACAATACCTTGCAGAAATGAAGTCATAGCCACTGATTTGCACCCAGAGTGACTGCCATTACATAGCCTGAAACTAGTTACAACATCGATGACTTTGTTACTTATGTGATTTTTATTAAATCAAAAATCAAACTGTGGGATCTTAGAAAGACGCCTGGGTTATTTTTCATTTTAATTGATTAGATGCCAAAGAGGCAAAAATCATAGATGATACTTAATTCTGGTCTGCTCTTCTTTATTTATTTCTGAACAAAGGTCTTGCCCATAAATCTAGTGAAGACATTATTATATCAATCAGTAAATTACGTGGCATGGATACTATGGACATTGCTGTCTATCAGAGCAGTCTGAGGATACTGGAGGCAAGAAAACTCTGTTACTGCAGGTGGGTCAGTTCTAACATCCTCACGGGTTTAGCACGGATACAGCTCAGAGGTGTGACTGTGTTTCATCCTGATTAGTATTCACCAGTGCACATCTCAGAAGTCATTAAACTTGATGACGATAATGATGATCAGGTTGAACGTCCCATCCAGAAGGAACTGTTCTTGGCCCTCCACCTCTCCCAGCCAGGAATAGGTCCTTTTTGAAGCATTCTTTGTTGTCCTTTCTTTTCCTTCTTAATCTTTCTCACAGCTATACTTCATAGTTATGCGACGATTTGCTTAATGTCTCTTTTTCCACACCATTCTGGTAGCTCCACATGGGCCCAAATACTTTCTTATAGCTTTATTCAGATAGAATTTGCATATAACAAAATTTATTCATTTTAATACTCAGTTTGATGAGTTTGGCTAAGTGTAAGCAGTCATGCAACTACCATTCCAAACAATTAGTAAAACACTTCTATCACTCCAAAGTTTCCTTGAGGGCACAAATAATTCCATTTACACTACATCTCACCGTTAGTCACAGCACATGGCACATCATAAGAATTTCTTGGCCGGACACGGTGGCTCACACGTGTAAGCACTTTGGGAGGCTAAGGAGGGTGGATCATGAGGTCAGGGGTTCAAGTCCAACCTGACCAACATGGTGAAACCCCATCTCTATTAAAAATACAGAAATTAGCCAGGCGTGGTGGCGTGTGCCTGTAATCCTAGCTACTTGGGAGGCTGAGGCAGGAGAATCGCTTGAACCTGGGAGGCAGAGGTTGTAGTAAGCCGAGATCACGCCACTGCACTCCAGCCTGGGAAAGAGAGCAAGACTCCATTTCAAAAACAAAAAAAGAATTTCTTAAATATTTGTGGATGGGTGAATGGAAGGAAAGAAAGCAAGAAGGAAAGTGTGGACTGCCGCTTACTAAGTTTTGTACCAGGAACTGTACTAATATATTTGCATATGTTATTTCAGTTATTCTTTTATCAATGCAGTTGCCAGAAATTATTATTGCTATTGTACCAGTAAAGGAAACTGAGCCTCAGAAGACTTATGCAACTCATTTAAGGTCCCAAGCTTAATACGTGAGGCCCGGGATTTGAATCCAGTTCATTTGGCTGCAAATGCCCATTTTTCACCACTTCCATCTATTGGACTCATGTTAAATAAATATCAGCCTAAATATATTCCTTGTGGATATTAGTGTGATTCTTTCTTTTCTGTACTCAAATCCTAACCACAGCTGAAATAACATGCAATTCTAGAAATACAGGCAATCCATATCACGCCTGCCCTCTCCACAGGGAACCCTGCAGTTCACACCAAGCAGAGCAACTCTTCTCTTTTCTCATTCTAGAATGCCTGGAATTATAAAACAGTTTTTGAGTCCTGGCTGCCTTCATCTTCAATCTCCTCTGACTGCAGCTGCATTAAGTATTTATCATCATCTATTTGATCATTAAATGTATCCATTTGTTTGTTTTTCAGTTGTTAATCTGTGACATTGATATCAACACAGACTGCGTTAGATCACATTCTTTTAGAGGTTGGAATTACTAATTTCTGTGCTTTATTATATCTTATAACACAATAATATTACAAAAGAAATCTCAGAAAATCTTCCTGAAATCACTGCCAGAATTGAGTTCAGTTTCCTAAGACATAAAACCCAGATCAGTGCTGTGAATAAGATGGAAGCTTATTACTTTTATGTCAAAGAAACTGGAAGCCAACAGTTCACGGCACCTATGTGACCATCAAATATCAAGTAAGCTGGCTCCTTCTCAATGTTCCACCATTCTTTCTTTCTTTCTTTATGTTTTTATTTTTTATTTATTTTTATTTATTTATTTATTTATTTTTTTTTTTTTTTTTTTGAGATGGAGTTTTGCTCTTGTTGCCCAGGCTGGAGTGCAATGGCATAATTTCAGCTCACTACTACCTCTACCTCCCAGGTTCAAGCGATTTTCCTGCCTCAGGCTCCCGAGTAGCTGGGGTTACAGGCGTGCGCCACCACGCCTGACTAATTTTTTGTATTTTTAGTAGAGACGGGGTTTCTTCATGTTGGTGAGGCTGGTCTCAAACTCCCAACCTTAGGTGATCCGCCCGCCTCAGCCTCCCAAAGTGCTGGGATTACAGGTGTGAGCCACCGTGGCTGGCCTGTTCCACCGTTCTTAGTATGTGCCTTTCTTCTTTAAGATCAAATATGGCTGCTAGGGCTCTAGCCATCAAGACTACGTTCCATGCACAAAAATAGAGAAAGGAGGATTGGCTAATATTTTTCCAAGCTTTCCCAGTAATTTTATCTCATTAGCTTCCCCTATCTGTCAGAAAGCCTGGAAAATATAATCACATCACAGAGTACCTTGCTGCATGGAGTAAAAGCGGGTGCCAACAATAAGAGGGGGAGAACAGATATTTGAAGAAAGATGATCAAGATGACAATTAGCACAATTCCAGTGGGACCCTGTGTCAGTCTTAGTCATGAGAGTTTCCAACTACAATTGCATCTCGGTTTTCTCAGCACAAAACTGCCTATTCCACCTTTCTTCCCCCAACTGCACAGATATGTAAGCCTCTCCACCTCTGGAAATTATCCCAGCTGGATAACAAGACAGTGTTTAAGGCCGGGCATGGTGACTCATGCCTGTAATCCCAGCACTTTGGGAGGCCAAGGCAGGCAGATCACCTGAGGCCAGGAGTTCGAGACCAGCGTGGCCAACATGGTGAAACCCTGTCTCTACTAAAAACACAAAAAAGTAGCCGGGCTTGGTGGCAGGCGCCTGTAATCCCATAGACTCGGGAGGCTGAGGCAGGAGAATCACTTGAACCTGGGAGGCGGAGGTTGCAGTGAGCCGAGATTGTACCACTGTACTCTAGCCTGGGCGACAAGAGCGAAACTCTGTCTCAAAAAAAAAGAAAAAAAGACAGTGTCTAAGACGTCCCTGGTGCCTCATCTGGCTCTCCGTGGAAGAGAGTACAACAGAGCATGCTTAGAATTAGGGACAGCTCCCACTTCATTGCCAAAGCACAGTCGCACCGTCTTTCTCTGGTACATATTCTCTCTCCTCCCTCCATCCCCAGAAGGTAAAAATAGAGCCCTGACTCACGGCCATGACTCACCCTGCGTCCACTTAGACATCTAAAGCTAGAGAGAAAAGATAATCAAGTCAAAACCTAGAGAGGGAGAGTAACTGCACCAAGGTGCTGCTATTCACAGTGGTTCCTGTAGCAGCATTTAATCACATGAATTATTGCTCATGAATTAAAACTTGTACTATAAGAATTCTATTCAGCCATAAAAAAATGAAGTCATGTCTTTGCTGCAATGTGGATGGAACTGGAGGCCACTATCTTAAGCCAAACCACGGAGAAACAGAAAGTCAAATACCACATGTTCTCAGTTACAAGTGGGAGCGAAATGATGTGTCCACAGGGATGCAGAGGATGGAGTAAGTGACCCTGGAGACTACGGAGGGTACGAGGGTGTCAGGGGGTGAGGGAGGAGAAATTATGTGGGGTAAAATGTACATTATTCGGGTGATAGTTACACTAAATGCCCAGATTTTACCACTGCACAATATATCCGTGTAACAAAATTGCACCAGTAGCCCTTAAATTTATACAAATAAGAAAGGAAAAAAATAAATAAAATAAAATTTGCACTACTTCTTGTGGGCTCTCTTACGACTTTTTTATCCCCTCCATGTGAAAAATAGAACAGGGTGCTGAGACAATATATCAACAAGAACAACAAAAACCCCTCAACATGTATTACTCTGTGCCACTCATTGTTCTGAGTGCTTTACCAGTACCAATTCATTCCACCCTTGTAACAGACTGTGCAAAACAATACTAATGTTTCTTGTATTTTTTAGATGACACAAGTGAGGCACAGATAGGTTAAGTAACCTGCTCAAAGACATACAGCATGAGGACTGAGCCTGGTGCTGAAGCCAGTTCAGGTCTCATGCTTCAACTGAATCACACACTCTAGTTACTACTCCACTCTGATGTTACAGTAATCGCCCCACCATGCACCAACCCTAAAGAGTTCAGGCCGGGCGCGGTGGCTCAAGCCTGTAATCCCAGCACTTTGGGAGGCCGAGACGGGCGGATCACGAGGTCAGGAGATTGAGACCATCCTGGCTAACGCGGTGAAACCCCGTCTCTACTAAAAAATACAAAAAACTAGCCGGGCGCGGTGGCCGGCGCCTGTAGTCCCAGCTACTCGGGAGGCTGAGGCAGGAGAATGGCGTAAACCCGGGAGGCGGAGCTTGCAGTGAGCTGAGATCCGGCCACTGCACTCCAGCCTGGGCGACAGTGCGAGACTCCCTCTCAAAAAAAAAAAAAAAAAAAAAAAAAAAA